>NW_027098982.1:0-113598 GCF_037042795.1 Molothrus aeneus
TAGCTTCGGAGAGCTGCGTATCTGCGTCTTCTGCAGTGTCTTGCCGCTCTACACTCAGCAAAAAGCTTTTCCACCATATCTTGCAAGGAGAAACTCTGCCAGGAAAGAAAACATCCAAAATCTTGTTCTAAAGCTTGCACGGGGGTCTGCAAAGAGTTTGGCAAGAATGAAAGGTAGTTGTCCAAAACTCGTTCTTTTCCAATAGAATAACCATGGAAAAGGCAGGAGAGTGGTAAAGTACTGTTTTTTCTAAGTCTGAAGGCTGCCCACACTGTGCCTGTGTGCTGCAGCTTGCATCTTCGCCTTTGGGAAGCTGCCGCTCGCCGATTCTCCCGGAGGCGAAGAAGCGGCTTCTTCGCACACAGAGCATTGTGGCGAGCGCAGGGAGCTCCTGAGAGCGGTTTGTGCCGAAAGAAGCCCGGGACCGGCACTTAGCTTCGGAGAGCTGCGTATCTGCGTCTTCTGCGTGTCTTGCCGCTCTACACTCAGCCAAAAGCTTTTCCACCATATCTTGCAAGGAGAAACTCTGCCAGGAAAGAAAACATCCAAAATCTTGTTCTAAAGCTTGCACGGGGGTCTGCAAAGAGTTTGGCAAGAATGAAAGGTAGTTGTCCAAAACTCGTTCTTTTCCAATAGAATAACCATGGATAAGGCAGGAGAGTGGTAAAGTACTGTTTTCTCTAAGTCTGAATGCTGCCCACACTGTGCCTGTGTGCTGCAGCTTGCATCTTTGCCTTTGGGAAGCTGCCGCTCGCCGATTCTCCCGCAGGCGAAGAAGCGGCTTCTTCGCACACAGAGCATTGTGGCGAGCGCAGGGAGCTGCTGAGAGCGGTTTGTGCCGAAAGAAGCCCGGGACCGGCACTTAGCTTCGGAGAGCTGCGTATCTGCGTCTTCTGCGTGTCTTGCCGCTCTACACTCAGCAAAAAGCTTTTCCACCATATCTTGCAAGGAGAAACTCTGCCAGGAAAGAAAACATCCAAAATCTTGTTCTAAAGCTTGCACGGGGGTCTGCAAAGAGTTTGGCAAGAATGAAAGGTAGTTGTCCAAAACTCGTTCTTTTCCAATAGAATAACCATGGAAAAGGCAGGAGAGTGGTAAAGTACTGTTTTCTCTAAGTCTGAAGGCTGCCCACACTGTGCCTGTGTGCTGCAGCTTGCATCTTCGCCTTTGGCAAGCTGCCGCTCGCCGATTCTCCCGGAGGCGAAGAAGCGGCTTCTTCGCACACAGAGCATTGTGGCGAGCGCAGGGAGCTCCTGAGAGCGGTTTGTGCCGAAAGAAGCCCGGGACCGGCACTTAGCTTCGGAGAGCTGCGTATCTGCGTCTTCTGCGTGTCTTGCCGCTCTACACTCAGCAAAAAGCTTTTCCACCATATCTTGCAAGGAGAAACTCTGCCAGGAAAGAAAACATCCAAAATCTTGTTCTAAAGCTTGCACGGGGGTCTGCAAAGAGTTTGGCAAGAATGAAAGGTAGTTGTCCAAAACTCGTTCTTTTCCAATAGAATAACCATGGAAAAGGCAGGAGAGTGGTAAAGTACTGTTTTCTCTAAGTCTGAAGGCTGCCCACACTGTGCCTGTGTGCTGCAGCTTGCATCTTCGCCTTTGGGAAGCTGCCGCTCGCCGATTCTCCCGGAGGCGAAGAAGCGGCTTCTTCGCACACAGAGCATTGTGGCGAGCGCAGGGAGCTCCTGAGAGCGGTTTGTGCCGAAAGAAGCCCGGGACCGGCACTTAGCTTCGGAGAGCTGCGTATCTGCGTCTTCTGCGTGTCTTGCCGCTCTACACTCAGCCAAAAGCTTTTCCACCATATCTTGCAAGGAGAAACTCTGCCAGGAAAGAAAACATCCAAAATCTTGTTCTAAAGCTTGCACGGGGGTCTGCAAAGAGTTTGGCAAGAATGAAAGGTAGTTGTCCAAAACTCGTTCTTTTCCAATAGAATAACCATGGAAAAGGCAGGAGAGTGGTAAAGTACTGTTTTCTCTAAGTCTGAAGGCTGCCCACACTGTGCCTGTGTGCTGCAGCTTGCATCTTCGCCTTTGGCAAGCTGCCGCTCGCCGATTCTCCCGGAGGCGAAGAAGCGGCTTCTTCGCACACAGAGCATTGTGGCGAGCGCAGGGAGCTCCTGAGAGCGGTTTGTGCCGAAAGAAGCCCGGGACCGGCACTTAGCTTCGGAGAGCTGCGTATCTGCGTCTTCTGCGTGTCTTGCCGCTCAACACTCAGCCAAAAGCTTTTCCACCATATCTTGCAAGGAGAAACTCTGCCAGGAAAGAAAACATCCAAAATCTTGTTCTAAAGCTTGCACGGGGGTCTGCAAAGAGTTTGGCAAGAATGAAAGGTAGTTGTCCAAAACTCGTTCTTTTCCAATAGAATAACCATGGATAAGGCAGGAGAGTGGTAAAGTACTGTTTTCTCTAAGTCTGAATGCTGCCCACACTGTGCCTGTGTGCTGCAGCTTGCATCTTCGCCTTTGGGAAGCTGCCGCTCGCCGATTCTCCCGGAGGCGAAGAAGCGGCTTCTTCGCACACAGAGCATTGTGGCGAGCGCAGGGAGCTCCTGAGAGCGGTTTGTGCCGAAAGAAGCCCGGGACCGGCACTTAGCTTCGGAGAGCTGCGTATCTGCGTCTTCTGCGTGTCTTGCCGCTCTACACTCAGCAAAAAGCTTTTCCACCATATCTTGCAAGGAGAAACTCTGCCAGGAAAGAAAACATCCAAAATCTTGTTCTAAAGCTTGCACGGGGGTCTGCAAAGAGTTTGGCAAGAATGAAAGGTAGTTGTCCAAAACTCCTTCTTTTCCAATAGAATAACCATGGATAAGGCAGGAGAGTGGTAAAGTACTGTTTTATCTAAGTCTGAATGCTGCCCACACTGTGCCTGTGTGCTGCAGCTTGCATCTTTGCCTTTGGGAAGCTGCCGCTCGCCGATTCTCCCGCAGGCGAAGAAGCGGCTTCTTCGCACACAGAGCATTGTGGCGAGCGCAGGGAGCTCCTGAGAGCGGTTTGTGCCGAAAGAAGCCCGGGACCGGCACTTAGCTTCGGAGAGCTGCGTATCTGCGTCTTCTGCGTGTCTTGCCGCTCTACACTCAGCCAAAAGCTTTTCCACCATATCTTGCAAGGAGAAACTCTGCCAGGAAAGAAAACATCCAAAATCTTGTTCTAAAGCTTGCACGGAGGTCTGCAAAGAGTTTGGCAAGAATGAAAGGTAGTTGTCCAAAACTCGTTCTTTTCCAATAGAATAACCATGGAAAAGGCAGGAGAGTGGTAAAGTACTGTTTTCTCTAAGTCTGAAGGCTGCCCACACTGTGCCTGTGTGCTGCAGCTTGCATCTTCGCCTTTGGGAAGCTGCCGCTCGCCGATTCTCCCGCAGGCGAAGAAGCGGCTTCTTCGCACACAGAGCATTGTGGCGAGCGCAGGGAGCTCCTGAGAGCGGTTTGTGCCGAAAGAAGCCCGGGACCGGCACTTAGCTTCGGAGAGCTGCGTATCTGCGTCTTCTGCGTGTCTTGCCGCTCTACACTCAGCAAAAAGCTTTTTCACCATATCTTGCAAGGAGAAACTCTGCCAGGAAAGAAAACATCCAAAATCTTGTTCTAAAGCTTGCACGGGGGTCTGCAAAGAGTTTGGCAAGAATGAAAGGTAGTTGTCCAAAACTCGTTCTTTTCCAATAGAATAACCATGGAAAAGGCAGGAGAGTGGTAAAGTACTGTTTTCTCTAAGTCTGAAGGCTGCCCACACTGTGCCTGTGTGCTGCAGCTTGCATCTTCGCCTTTGGCAAGCTGCCGCTCGCCGATTCTCCCGGAGGCGAAGAAGCGGCTTCTTCGCACACAGAGCATTGTGGCGAGCGCAGGGAGCTCCTGAGAGCGGTTTGTGCCGAAAGAAGCCCGGGACCGGCACTTAGCTTCGGAGAGCTGCGTATCTGCGTCTTCTGCGTGTCTTGCCGCTCTACACTCAGCAAAAAGCTTTTCCACCATATCTTGCAAGGAGAAACTCTGCCAGGAAAGAAAACATCCAAAATCTTGTTCTAAAGCTTGCACGGGGGTCTGCAAAGAGTTTGGCAAGAATGAAAGGTAGTTGTCCAAAACTCGTTCTTTTCCAATAGAATAACCATGGATAAGGCAGGAGAGTGGTAAAGTACTGTTTTCTCTAAGTCTGAATGCTGCCCACACTGTGCCTGTGTGCTGCAGCTTGCATCTTTGCCTTTGGGAAGCTGCCGCTCGCCGATTCTCCCGGAGGCGAAGAAGCGGCTTCTTCGCACACAGAGCATTGTGGCGAGCGCAGGGAGCTGCTGAGAGCGGTTTGTGCCGAAAGAAGCCCGGGACCGGCACTTAGCTTCGGAGAGCTGCGTATCTGCGTCTTCTGCGTGTCTTGCCGCTCTACACTCAGCAAAAAGCTTTTCCACCATATCTTGCAAGGAGAAACTCTGCCAGGAAAGAAAACATCCAAAATCTTGTTCTAAAGCTTGCACGGGGGTCTGCAAAGAGTTTGGCAAGAATGAAAGGTAGTTGTCCAAACCTCGTTCTTTTCCAATAGAATAACCATGGAAAAGGCAGGAGAGTGGTAAAGTACTGTTTTCTCTAAGTCTGAAGGCTGCCCACACTGTGCCTGTGTGCTGCAGCTTGCATCTTCGCCTTTGGGAAGCTGCCGCTCGCCGATTCTCCCGCAGGCGAAGAAGCGGCTTCTTCGCACACAGAGCATTGTGGCGAGCGCAGGGAGCTCCTGAGAGCGGTTTGTGCCGAAAGAAGCCCGGGACCGGCACTTAGCTTCGGAGAGCTGCGTATCTGCGTCTTCTGCGTGTCTTGCCGCTCTACACTCAGCCAAAAGCTTTTCCACCATATCTTGCAAGGAGAAACTCTGCCAGGAAAGAAAACATCCAAAATCTTGTTCTAAAGCTTGCACGGGGGTCTGCAAAGAGTTTGGCAAGAATGAAAGGTAGTTGTCCAAAACTCGTTCTTTTCCAATAGAATAACCATGGAAAAGGCAGGAGAGTGGTAAAGTACTGTTTTCTCTAAGTCTGAAGGCTGCCCACACTGTGCCTGTGTGCTGCAGCTTGCATCTTCGCCTTTGGGAAGCTGCCGCTCGCCGATTCTCCCGCAGGCGAAGAAGCGGCTTCTTCGCACACAGAGCATTGTGGCGAGCGCAGGGAGCTCCTGAGAGCGGTTTGTGCCGAAAGAAGCCCGGGACCGGCACTTAGCTTCGGAGAGCTGCGTATCTGCGTCTTCTGCGTGTCTTGCCGCTCTACACTCAGCAAAAAGCTTTTCCACCATATCTTGCAAGGAGAAACTCTGCCAGGAAAGAAAACATCCAAAATCTTGTTCTAAAGCTTGCACGGGGGTCTGCAAAGAGTTTGGCAAGAATGAAAGGTAGTTGTCCAAAACTCGTTCTTTTCCAATAGAATAACCATGGATAAGGCAGGAGAGTGGTAAAGTACTGTTTTCTCTAAGTCTGAATGGTGCCCACACTGTGCCTGTGTGCTGCAGCTTGCATCTTCGCCTTTGGCAAGCTGCCGCTCGCCGATTCTCCCGGAGGCGAAGAAGCGGCTTCTTCGCACACAGAGCATTGTGGCGAGCGCAGGGAGCTCCTGAGAGCGGTTTGTGCCGAAAGAAGCCCGGGACCGGCACTTAGCTTCGGAGAGCTGCGTATCTGCGTCTTCTGCGTGTCTTGCCGCTCTACACTCAGCAAAAAGCTTTTCCACCATATCTTGCAAGGAGAAACTCTGCCAGGAAAGAAAACATCCAAAATCTTGTTCTAAAGCTTGCACGGGGGTCTGCAAAGAGTTTGGCAAGAATGAAAGGTAGTTGTCCAAAACTCGTTCTTTTCCAATAGAATAACCATGGAAAAGGCAGGAGAGTGGTAAAGTACTGTTTTCTCTAAGTCTGAATGCTGCCCACACTGTGCCTGTGTGCTGCAGCTTGCATCTTTGCCTTTGGGAAGCTGCCGCTCGCCGATTCTCCCGCAGGCGAAGAAGCGGCTTCTTCGCACACAGAGCATTGTGGCGAGCGCAGGGAGCTCCTGAGAGCGGTTTGTGCCGAAAGAAGCCCGGGACCGGCACTTAGCTTCGGAGAGCTGCGTATCTGCGTCTTCTGCGTGTCTTGCCGCTCTACACTCAGCCAAAAGCTTTTCCACCATATCTTGCAAGGAGAAACTCTGCCAGGAAAGAAAACATCCAAAATCTTGTTCTAAAGCTTGCACGGAGGTCTGCAAAGAGTTTGGCAAGAATGAAAGGTAGTTGTCCAAAACTCGTTCTTTTCCAATAGAATAACCATGGAAAAGGCAGGAGAGTGGTAAAGTACTGTTTTCTCTAAGTCTGAAGGCTGCCCACACTGTGCCTGTGTGCTGCAGCTTGCATCTTCGCCTTTGGGAAGCTGCCGCTCGCCGATTCTCCCGGAGGCGAAGAAGCGGCTTCTTCGCACACAGAGCATTGTGGCGAGCGCAGGGAGCTCCTGAGAGCGGTTTGTGCCGAAAGAAGCCCGGGACCGGCACTTAGCTTCGGAGAGCTGCGTATCTGCGTCTTCTGCGTGTCTTGCCGCTCTACACTCAGCAAAAAGCTTTTCCACCATATCTTGCAAGGAGAAACTCTGCCAGGAAAGAAAACATCCAAAATCTTGTTCTAAAGCTTGCACGGGGGTCTGCAAAGAGTTTGGCAAGAATGAAAGGTAGTTGTCCAAAACTCGTTCTTTTCCAATAGAATAACCATGGAAAAGGCAGGAGAGTGGTAAAGTACTGTTTTCTCTAAGTCTGAATGCTGCCCACACTATGCCTGTGTGCTGCAGCTTGCATCTTCGCCTTTGGGAAGCTGCCGCTCGCCGATTCTCCCGCAGGCGAAGAAGCGGCTTCTTCGCACACAGAGCATTGTGGCGAGCGCAGGGAGCTCCTGAGAGCGGTTTGTGCCGAAAGAAGCCCGGGACCGGCACTTAGCTTCGGAGAGCTGCGTATCTGCGTCTTCTGCGTGTCTTGCCGCTCTACACTCAGCCAAAAGCTTTTCCACCATATCTTGCAAGGAGAAACTCTGCCAGGAAAGAAAACATCCAAAATCTTGTTCTAAAGCTTGCACGGGGGTCTGCAAAGAGTTTGGCAAGAATGAAAGGTAGTTGTCCAAAACTCGTTCTTTTCCAATAGAATAAACATGGATAAGGCAGGAGAGTGGTAAAGTACTGTTTTCTCTAAGTCTGAAGGCTGCCCACACTGTGCCTGTGTGCTGCAGCTGGCATCTTCGCCTTTGGGAAGCTGCCGGTCGCCGATTCTCCCGGAGGCGAAGAAGCGGCTTCTTCACACACAGAGCATTGTGGCGAGCGCAGGGAGCTCCTGAGAGCGGTTTGTGCCGAAAGAAGCCCAGGACCGGCACTTAGCTTCGGAGAGCTGCGTATCTGTGTCTTCTGCGTGTCTTGCCGCTCAACACTCAGCAAAAAGCTTTTTCACCATATCTTGCAAGGAGAAACTCTGCCAGGGAAGAAAACATCCAAAATCTTGTTCTAAAGCTTGCACGGGGGTCTGCAAAGAGTTTGGCAAGAATGAAAGGTAGTTGTCCAAAACTCGTTCTTTTCCAATAGAATAACCATGGATAAGGCAGGAGAGTGGTAAAGTACTGTTTTCTCTAAGTCTGAAGGCTGCCCACACTGTGCCTGTGTGCTGCAGCTTGCATCTTCGCCTTTGGGAAGCTGCCGCTCGCCGATTCTCCCGGAGGCGAAGAAGCGGCTTCTTCGCACACAGAGCATTGTGGCGAGCGCAGGGAGCTCCTGAGAGCGGTTTGTGCCGAAAGAAGCCCGGGACCGGCACTTAGCTTCGGAGAGCTGCGTATCTGCGTCTTCTGCGTGTCTTGCCGCTCTACACTCAGCCAAAAGCTTTTCCACCATATCTTGCAAGGAGAAACTCTGCCAGGAAAGAAAACATCCAAAATCTTGTTCTAAAGCTTGCACGGGGGTCTGCAAAGAGTTTGGCAAGAATGAAAGGTAGTTGTCCAAAACTCGTTCTTTTCCAATAGAATAACCATGGAAAAGGCAGGAGAGTGGTAAAGTACTGTTTTCTCTAAGTCTGAAGGCTGCCCACACTGTGCCTGTGTGCTGCAGCTTGCATCTTCGCCTTTGGGAAGCTGCCGCTCGCCGATTCTCCCGGAGGCGAAGAAGCGGCTTCTTCGCACACAGAGCATTGTGGCGAGCGCAGGGAGCTCCTGAGAGCGGTTTGTGCCGAAAGAAGCCCGGGACCGGCACTTAGCTTCGGAGAGCTGCGTATCTGCGTCTTCTGCGTGTCTTGCCGCTCAACACTCAGCCAAAAGCTTTTCCACCATATCTTGCAAGGAGAAACTCTGCCAGGAAAGAAAACATCCAAAATCTTGTTCTAAAGCTTGCACGGGGGTCTGCAAAGAGTTTGGCAAGAATGAAAGGTAGTTGTCCAAAACTCGTTCTTTTCCAATAGAATAACCATGGAAAAGGCAGGAGAGTGGTAAAGTACTGTTTTCTCTAAGTCTGAAGGCTGCCCACACTGTGCCTGTGTGCTGCAGCTTGCATCTTCGCCTTTGGGAAGCTGCCGCTCGCCGATTCTCCCGCAGGCGAAGAAGCGGCTTCTTCGCACACAGAGCATTGTGGCGAGCGCAGGGAGCTCCTGAGAGCGGTTTGTGCCGAAAGAAGCCCGGGACCGGCACTTAGCTTCGGAGAGCTGCGTATCTGCGTCTTCTGCGTGTCTTGCCGCTCTACACTCAGCCAAAAGCTTTTCCACCATATCTTGCAAGGAGAAACTCTGCCAGGAAAGAAAACATCCAAAATCTTGTTCTAAAGCTTGCACGGGGGTCTGCAAAGAGTTTGGCAAGAATGAAAGGTAGTTGTCCAAAACTCGTTCTTTTCCAATAGAATAACCATGGAAAAGGCAGGAGAGTGGTAAAGTACTGTTTTCTCTAAGTCTGAATGCTGCCCACACTGTGCCTGTGTGCTGCAGCTTGCATCTTCGCCTTTGGGAAGCTGCCGCTCGCCGATTCTCCCGGAGGCGAAGAAGCGGCTTCTTCGCACACAGAGCATTGTGGCGAGCGCAGGGAGCTCCTGAGAGCGGTTTGTGCCGAAAGAAGCCCGGGACCGGCACTTAGCTTCGGAGAGCTGCGTATCTGCGTCTTCTGCGTGTCTTGCCGCTCTACACTCAGCAAAAAGCTTTTCCACCATATCTTGCAAGGAGAAACTCTGCCAGGAAAGAAAACATCCAAAATCTTGTTCTAAAGCTTGCACGGGGGTCTGCAAAGAGTTTGGCAAGAATGAAAGGTAGTTGTCCAAAACTCGTTCTTTTCCAATATAATAACCATGGATAAGGCAGGAGAGTGGTAAAGTACTGTTTTCTCTAAGTCTGAATGCTGCCCACACTGTGCCTGTGTGCTGCAGCTTGCATCTTTGCCTTTGGGAAGCTGCCGCTCGCCGATTCTCCCGCAGGCGAAGAAGCGGCTTCTTCGCACACAGAGCATTGTGGCGAGCGCAGGGAGCTCCTGAGAGCGGTTTGTGCCGAAAGAAGCCCGGGACCGGCACTTAGCTTCGGAGAGCTGCGTATCTGCGTCTTCTGCGTGTCTTGCCGCTCTACACTCAGCAAAAAGCTTTTCCACCATATCTTGCAAGGAGAAACTCTGCCAGGAAAGAAAACATCCAAAATCTTGTTCTAAAGCTTGCACGGGGGTCTGCAAAGAGTTTGGCAAGAATGAAAGGTAGTTGTCCAAAACTCGTTCTTTTCCAATAGAATAACCATGGAAAAGGCAGGAGAGTGGTAAAGTACTGTTTTCTCTAAGTCTGAATGCTGCCCACACTGTGCCTGTGTGCTGCAGCTTGCATCTTCGCCTTTGGGAAGCTGCCGCTCGCCGATTCTCCCGGAGGCGAAGAAGCGGCTTCTTCGCACACAGAGCATTGTGGCGAGCGCAGGGAGCTCCTGAGAGCGGTTTGTGCCGAAAGAAGCCCGGGACCGGCACTTAGCTTCGGAGAGCTGCGTATCTGCGTCTTCTGCGTGTCTTGCCGCTCTACACTCAGCCAAAAGCTTTTCCACCATATCTTGCAAGGAGAAACTCTGCCAGGAAAGAAAACATCCAAAATCTTGTTCTAAAGCTTGCACGGGGGTCTGCAAAGAGTTTGGCAAGAATGAAAGGTAGTTGTCCAAAACTCGTTCTTTTCCAATATAATAACCATGGATAAGGCAGGAGAGTGGTAAAGTACTGTTTTCTCTAAGTCTGAATGCTGCCCACACTGTGCCTGTGTGCTGCAGCTTGCATCTTTGCCTTTGGGAAGCTGCCGCTCGCCGATTCTCCCGCAGGCGAAGAAGCGGCTTCTTCGCACACAGAGCATTGTGGCGAGCGCAGGGAGCTCCTGAGAGCGGTTTGTGCCGAAAGAAGCCCGGGACCGGCACTTAGCTTCGGAGAGCTGCGTATCTGCGTCTTCTGCGTGTCTTGCCGCTCTACACTCAGCCAAAAGCTTTTCCACCATATCTTGCAAGGAGAAACTCTGCCAGGAAAGAAAACATCCAAAATCTTGTTCTAAAGCTTGCACGGGGGTCTGCAAAGAGTTTGGCAAGAATGAAAGGTAGTTGTCCAAAACTCGTTCTTTTCCAATAGAATAACCATGGAAAAGGCAGGAGAGTGGTAAAGTACTGTTTTCTCTAAGTCTGAAGGCTGCCCACACTGTGCCTGTGTGCTGCAGCTTGCATCTTCGCCTTTGGGAAGCTGCCGCTCGCCGATTCTCCCGCAGGCGAAGAAGCGGCTTCTTCGCACACAGAGCATTGTGGCGAGCGCAGGGAGCTCCTGAGAGCGGTTTGTGCCGAAAGAAGCCCGGGACCGGCACTTAGCTTCGGAGAGCTGCGTATCTGCGTCTTCTGCGTGTCTTGCCGCTCTACACTCAGCCAAAAGCTTTTCCACCATATCTTGCAAGGAGAAACTCTGCCAGGAAAGAAAACATCCAAAATCTTGTTCTAAAGCTTGCACGGGGGTCTGCAAAGAGTTTGGCAAGAATGAAAGGTAGTTGTCCAAAACTCGTTCTTTTCCAATAGAATAACCATGGAAAAGGCAGGAGAGTGGTAAAGTACTGTTTTCTCTAAGTCTGAAGGCTGCCCACACTGTGCCTGTGTGCTGCAGCTTGCATCTTCGCCTTTGGGAAGCTGCCGCTCGCCGATTCTCCCGGAGGCGAAGAAGCGGCTTCTTCGCACACAGAGCATTGTGGCGAGCGCAGGGAGCTCCTGAGAGCGGTTTGTGCCGAAAGAAGCCCGGGACCGGCACTTAGCTTCGGAGAGCTGCGTATCTGCGTCTACTGCGTGTCTTGCCGCTCTACACTCAGCAAAAAGCTTTTCCACCATATCTTGCAAGGAGAAACTCTGCCAGGAAAGAAAACATCCAAAATCTTGTTCTAAAGCTTGCACGGAGGTCTGCAAAGAGTTTGGCAAGAATGAAAGGTAGTTGTCCAAAACTCGTTCTTTTCCAATAGAATAACCATGGAAAAGGCAGGAGAGTGGTAAAGTACTATTTTCTCTAAGTCTGAATGCTGCCCACACTGTGCCTGTGTGCTGCAGCTTGCATCTTCGCCTTTGGGAAGCTGCCGCTCGCCGATTCTCCCGGAGGCGAAGAAGCGGCTTCTTCGCACACAGAGCATTGTGGCGAGCGCGGGGAGCTCCTGAGAGCGGTTTGTGCCGAAAGAAGCCCGGGACCGGCACTTAGCTTCGGAGAGCTGCGTATCTGCGTCTTCTGCGTGTCTGGCCGCTCTACACTCAGCCAAAAGCTTTTCCACCATATCTTGCAAGGAGAAACTCTGCCAGGAAAGAAAACATCCAAAATCTTGTTCTAAAGCTTGCACGGGGGTCTGCAAAGAGTTTGGCAAGAATGAAAGGTAGTTGTCCAAAACTCGTTCTTTTCCAAAAGAATAACCATGGAAAAGGCAGGAGAGTGGTAAAGTACTGTTTTCTCTAAGTCTGAAGGCTGCCCACACTGTGCCTGTGTGCTGCAGCTTGCATCTTCGCCTTTGGGAAGCTGCCGCTCGCCGATTCTCCCGCAGGCGAAGAAGCGGCTTCTTCGCACACAGAGCATTGTGGCGAGCGCAGGGAGCTCCTGAGAGCGGTTTGTGCCGAAAGAAGCCCGGGACCGGCACTTAGCTTCGGAGAGCTGCGTATCTGCGTCTTCTGCGTGTCTTGCCGCTCTACACTCAGCAAAAAGCTTTTCCACCATATCTTGCAAGGAGAAACTCTGCCAGGAAAGAAAACATCCAAAATCTTGTTCTAAAGCTTGCACGGAGGTCTGCAAAGAGTTTGGCAAGAATGAAAGGTAGTTGTCCAAAACTCGTTCTTTTCCAATAGAATAACCATGGAAAAGGCAGGAGAGTGGTAAAGTACTGTTTTCTCTAAGTCTGAAGGCTGCCCACACTGTGCCTGTGTGCTGCAGCTTGCATCTTCGCCTTTGGGAAGCTGCCGCTCGCCGATTCTCCCGCAGGCGAAGAAGCGGCTTCTTCGCACACAGAGCATTGTGGCGAGCGCAGGGAGCTCCTGAGAGCGGTTTGTGCCGAAAGAAGCCCGGGACCGGCACTTAGCTTCGGAGAGCTGCGTATCTGCGTCTTCTGCGTGTCTTGCCGCTCTACACTCAGCAAAAAGCTTTTCCACCATATCTTGCAAGGAGAAACTCTGCCAGGAAAGAAAACATCCAAAATCTTGTTCTAAAGCTTGCACGGGGGTCTGCAAAGAGATTGGCAAGAATGAAAGGTAGTTGTCCAAAACTCGTTCTTTTCCAATAGAATAACCATGGATAAGGCAGGAGAGTGGTAAAGTACTGTTTTCTCTAAGTCTGAAGGCTGCCCACACTGTGCCTGTGTGCTGCAGCTTGCATCTTCGCCTTTGGGAAGCTGCCGCTCGCCGATTCTCCCGGAGGCGAAGAAGCGGCTTCTTCGCACACAGAGCATTGTGGCGAGCGCAGGGAGCTCCTGAGAGCGGTTTGTGCCGAAAGAAGCCCGGGACCGGCACTTAGCTTCGGAGAGCTGCGTATCTGCGTCTTCTGCGTGTCTTGCCGCTCTACACTCAGCCAAAAGCTTTTCCACCATATCTTGCAAGGAGAAACTCTGCCAGGAAAGAAAACATCCAAAATCTTGTTCTAAAGCTTGCACGGGGGTCTGCAAAGAGTTTGGCAAGAATGAAAGGTAGTTGTCCAAAACTCGTTCTTTTCCAATAGAATAACCATGGAAAAGGCAGGAGAGTGGTAAAGTACTATTTTCTCTAAGTCTGAATGCTGCCCACACTGTGCCTGCGTGCTGCAGCTTGCATCTTCGCCTTTGGGAAGCTGCCGCTCGCCGATTCTCCCGGAGGCGAAGAAGCGGCTTCTTCGCACACAGAGCATTGTGGCGAGCGCAGGGAGCTCCTGAGAGCGGTTTGTGCCGAAAGAAGCCCGGGACCGGCACTTAGCTTCGGAGAGCTGCGTATCTGCGTCTTCTGCGTGTCTTGCCGCTCTACACTCAGCCAAAAGCTTTTCCACCATATCTTGCAAGGAGAAACTCTGCCAGGAAAGAAAACATCCAAAATCTTGTTCTAAAGCTTGCACGGGGGTCTGCAAAGAGTTTGGCAAGAATGAAAGGTAGTTGTCCAAAACTCGTTCTTTTCCAATAGAATAACCATGGAAAAGGCAGGAGAGTGGTAAAGTACTGTTTTCTCTAAGTCTGAAGGCTGCCCACACTGTGCCTGTGTGCTGCAGCTTGCATCTTCGCCTTTGGGAAGCTGCCGCTCGCCGATTCTCCCGCAGGCGAAGAAGCGGCTTCTTCGCACACAGAGCATTGTGGCGAGCGCAGGGAGCTCCTGAGAGCGGTTTGTGCCGAAAGAAGCCCGGGACCGGCACTTAGCTTCGGAGAGCTGCGTATCTGCGTCTTCTGCGTGTCTTGCCGCTCTACACTCAGCAAAAAGCTTTTCCACCATATCTTGCAAGGAGAAACTCTGCCAGGAAAGAAAACATCCAAAATCTTGTTCTAAAGCTTGCACGCAGGTCTGCAAAGACTCTGGCAAGAATGAAAGGTAGTTGTCCAAAACTCGTTCTTTTCCAATAGAATAACCATGGAAAAGGCAGGAGAGTGGTAAAGTACTGTTTTCTCTAAGTCTGAAGGCTGCCCACACTGTGCCTGTGTGCTGCAGCTTGCATCTTCGCCTTTGGGAAGCTGCCGCTCGCCGATTCTCCCGCAGGCGAAGAAGCGGCTTCTTCGCACACAGAGCATTGTGGCGAGCGCAGGGAGCTCCTGAGAGCGGTTTGTGCCGAAAGAAGCCCGGGACCGGCACTTAGCTTCGGAGAGCTGCGTATCTGCGTCTTCTGCGTGTCTTGCCGCTCTACACTCAGCAAAAAGCTTTTCCACCATATCTTGCAAGGAGAAACTCTGCCAGGAAAGAAAACATCCAAAATCTTGTTCTAAAGCTTGCACGGGGGTCTGCAAAGAGTTTGGCAAGAATGAAAGGTAGTTGTCCAAAACTCGTTCTTTTCCAATAGAATAACCATGGAAAAGGCAGGAGAGTGGTAAAGTACTGTTTTCTCTAAGTCTGAATGCTGCCCACACTGTGCCTGTTTGCTGCAGCTTGCATCTTCGCCTTTGGGAAGCTGCCGCTCGCCGATTCTCCCGCAGGCGAAGAAGCGGCTTCTTCGCACACAGAGCATTGTGGCGAGCGCAGGGAGCTCCTGAGAGCGGTTTGTGCCGAAAGAAGCCCGGGACCGGCACTTAGCTTCGGAGAGCTGCGTATCTGCGTCTTCTGCGTGTCTTGCCGCTCTACACTCAGCAAAAAGCTTTTCCACCATATCTTGCAAGGAGAAACTCTGCCAGGAAAGAAAACATCCAAAATCTTGTTCTAAAGCTTGCACGGGGGTCTGCAAAGAGTTTGGCAAGAATGAAAGGTAGTTGTCCAAAACTCGTTCTTTTCCAATAGAATAACCATGGAAAAGGCAGGAGAGTGGTAAAGTACTGTTTTCTCTAAGTCTGAAGGCTGCCCACACTGTGCCTGTGTGCTGCAGCTTGCATCTTCGCCTTTGGGAAGCTGCCGCTCGCCGATTCTCCCGCAGGCGAAGAAGCGGCTTCTTCGCACACAGAGCATTGTGGCGAGCGCAGGGAGCTCCTGAGAGCGGTTTGTGCCGAAAGAAGCCCGGGACCGGCACTTAGCTTCGGAGAGCTGCGTATCTGCGTCTTCTGCGTGTCTTGCCGCTCTACACTCAGCAAAAAGCTTTTCCACCATATCTTGCAAGGAGAAACTCTGCCAGGAAAGAAAACATCCAAAATCTTGTTCTAAAGCTTGCACGGGGGTCTGCAAAGAGTTTGGCAAGAATGAAAGGTAGTTGTCCAAAACTCGTTCTTTTCCAATAGAATAACCATGGATAAGGCAGGAGAGTGGTAAAGTACTGTTTTCTCTAAGTCTGAAGGCTGCCCACACTGTGCCTGTGTGCTGCAGCTTGCATCTTCGCCTTTGGGAAGCTGCCGCTCGCCGATTCTCCCGCAGGCGAAGAAGCGGCTTCTTCGCACACAGAGCATTGTGGCGAGCGCAGGGAGCTCCTGAGAGCGGTTTGTGCCGAAAGAAGCCCGGGACCGGCACTTAGCTTCGGAGAGCTGCGTATCTGCGTCTTCTGCGTGTCTTGCCGCTCTACACTCAGCAAAAAGCTTTTCCACCATATCTTGCAAGGAGAAACTCTGCCAGGAAAGAAAACATCCAAAATCTTGTTCTAAAGCTTGCACGGGGGTCTGCAAAGAGTTTGGCAAGAATGAAAGGTAGTTGTCCAAAACTCGTTCTTTTCCAATAGAATAACCATGGAAAAGGCAGGAGAGTGGTAAAGTACTGTTTTCTCTAAGTCTGAATGCTGCCCACACTGTGCCTGTTTGCTGCAGCTTGCATCTTCGCCTTTGGGAAGCTGCCGCTCGCCGATTCTCCCGCAGGCGAAGAAGCGGCTTCTTCGCACACAGAGCATTGTGGCGAGCGCAGGGAGCTCCTGAGAGCGGTTTGTGCCGAAAGAAGCCCGGGACCGGCACTTAGCTTCGGAGAGCTGCGTATCTGCGTCTTCTGCGTGTCTTGCCGCTCTACACTCAGCAAAAAGCTTTTCCACCATATCTTGCAAGGAGAAACTCTGCCAGGAAAGAAAACATCCAAAATCTTGTTCTAAAGCTTGCACGGGGGTCTGCAAAGAGTTTGGCAAGAATGAAAGGTAGTTGTCCAAAACTCGTTCTTTTCCAATAGAATAACCATGGAAAAGGCAGGAGAGTGGTAAAGTACTGTTTTCTCTAAGTCTGAATGCTGCCCACACTGTGCCTGTTTGCTGCAGCTTGCATCTTCGCCTTTGGGAAGCTGCCGCTCGCCGATTCTCCCGGAGGCGAAGAAGCGGCTTCTTCGCACACAGAGCATTGTGGCGAGCGCAGGGAGCTCCTGAGAGCGGTTTGTGCCGAAAGAAGCCCGGGACCGGCACTTAGCTTCGGAGAGCTGCGTATCTGCGTCTTCTGCGTGTCTTGCCGCTCTACACTCAGCCAAAAGCTTTTCCACCATATCTTGCAAGGAGAAACTCTGCCAGGAAAGAAAACATCCAAAATCTTGTTCTAAAGCTTGCACGGGGGTCTGCAAAGAGTTTGGCAAGAATGAAAGGTAGTTGTCCAAAACTCGTTCTTTTCCAATAGAATAACCATGGAAAAGGCAGGAGAGTGGTAAAGTACTGTTTTCTCTAAGTCTGAAGGCTGCCCATACTGTGCCTGTGTGCTGCAGCTTGCATCTTCGCCTTTGGGAAGCTGCCGCTCGCCGATTCTCCCGCAGGCGAAGAAGCGGCTTCTTCGCACACAGAGCATTGTGGCGAGCGCAGGGAGCTCCTGAGAGCGGTTTGTGCCGAAAGAAGCCCGGGACCGGCACTTAGCTTCGGAGAGCTGCGTATCTGCGTCTTCTGCGTGTCTTGCCGCTCTACACTCAGCCAAAAGCTTTTCCACCATATCTTGCAAGGAGAAACTCTGCCAGGAAAGAAAACATCCAAAATCTTGTTCTAAAGCTTGCACGGGGGTCTGCAAAGAGTTTGGCAAGAATGAAAGGTAGTTGTCCAAAACTCGTTCTTTTCCAATAGAATAACCATGGAAAAGGCAGGAGAGTGGTAAAGTACTGTTTTCTCTAAGTCTGAATGCTGCCCACACTGTGCCTGTTTGCTGCAGCTTGCATCTTCGCCTTTGGGAAGCTGCCGCTCGCCGATTCTCCCGCAGGCGAAGAAGCGGCTTCTTCGCACACAGAGCATTGTGGCGAGCGCAGGGAGCTCCTGAGAGCGGTTTGTGCCGAAAGAAGCCCGGGACCGGCACTTAGCTTCGGAGAGCTGCGTATCTGCGTCTTCTGCGTGTCTTGCCGCTCTACACTCAGCAAAAAGCTTTTCCACCATATCTTGCAAGGAGAAACTCTGCCAGGAAAGAAAACATCCAAAATCTTGTTCTAAAGCTTGCACGGGGGTCTGCAAAGAGTTTGGCAAGAATGAAAGGTAGTTGTCCAAAACTCGTTCTTTTCCAATAGAATAACCATGGAAAAGGCAGGAGAGTGGTAAAGTACTGTTTTCTCTAAGTCTGAAGGCTGCCCACACTGTGCCTGTGTGCTGCAGCTTGCATCTTTGCCTTTGGGAAGCTGCCGCTCGCCGATTCTCCCGCAGGCGAAGAAGCGGCTTCTTCGCACACAGAGCATTGTGGCGAGCGCAGGGAGCTCCTGAGAGCGGTTTGTGCCGAAAGAAGCCCGGGACCGGCACTTAGCTTCGGAGAGCTGCGTATCTGCGTCTTCTGCGTGTCTTGCCGCTCTACACTCAGCAAAAAGCTTTTCCACCATATCTTGCAAGGAGAAACTCTGCCAGGAAAGAAAACATCCAAAATCTTGTTCTAAAGCTTGCACGCAGGTCTGCAAAGACTCTGGCAAGAATGAAAGGTAGTTGTCCAAAACTCGTTCTTTTCCAATAGAATAACCATGGAAAAGGCAGGAGAGTGGTAAAGTACTGTTTTCTCTAAGTCTGAAGGCTGCCCACACTGTGCCTGTGTGCTGCAGCTTGCATCTTCGCCTTTGGGAAGCTGCCGCTCGCCGATTCTCCCGCAGGCGAAGAAGCGGCTTCTTCGCACACAGAGCATTGTGGCGAGCGCGGGGAGCTCCTGAGAGCGGTTTGTGCCGAAAGAAGCCCGGGACCGGCACTTAGCTTCGGAGAGCTGCGTATCTGCGTCTTCTGCGTGTCTTGCCGCTCTACACTCAGCCAAAAGCTTTTCCACCATATCTTGCAAGGAGAAACTCTGCCAGGAAAGAAAACATCCAAAATCTTGTTCTAAAGCTTGCACGGAGGTCTGCAAAGAGTTTGGCAAGAATGAAAGGTAGTTGTCCAAAACTCGTTCTTTTCCAATATAATAACCATGGAAAAGGCAGGAGAGTGGTAAAGTACTGGTTTCTCTAAGTCTGAAGGCTGCCCACACTGTGCCTGTGTGCTGCAGCTTGCATCTTCGCCTTTGGGAAGCTGCCGCTCGCCGATTCTCCCGCAGGCGAAGAAGCGGCTTCTTCGCACACAGAGCATTGTGGCGAGCGCAGGGAGCTCCTGAGAGCGGTTTGTGCCGAAAGAAGCCCGGGACCGGCACTTAGCTTCGGAGAGCTGCGTATCTGCGTCTTCTGCGTGTCTTGCCGCTCTACACTCAGCCAAAAGCTTTTCCACCATATCTTGCAAGGAGAAACTCTGCCAGGAAAGAAAACATCCAAAATCTTGTTCTAAAGCTTGCACGGGGGTCTGCAAAGAGTTTGGCAAGAATGAAAGGTAGTTGTCCAAAACTCGTTCTTTTCCAAAAGAATAACCATGGAAAAGGCAGGAGAGTGGTAAAGTACTATTTTCTCTAAGTCTGAAGGCTGCCCACACTGTGCCTGTGTGCTGCAGCTTGCATCTTCGCCTTTGGGAAGCTGCCGCTCGCCGATTCTCCCGGAGGCGAAGAAGCGGCTTCTTCGCACACAGAGCATTGTGGCGAGCGCAGGGAGCTCCTGAGAGCGGTTTGTGCCGAAAGAAGCCCGGGACCGGCACTTAGCTTCGGAGAGCTGCGTATCTGCGTCTTCTGCGTGTCTTGCCGCTCTACACTCAGCAAAAAGCTTTTCCACCATATCTTGCAAGGAGAAACTCTGCCAGGAAAGAAAACATCCAAAATCTTGTTCTAAAGCTTGCACGGAGGTCTGCAAAGAGTTTGACAAGAATGAAAGGTAGTTGTCCAAAACTCGTTCTTTTCCAATAGAATAACCATGGAAAAGGCAGGAGAGTGGTAAAGTACTGTTTTCTCTAAGTCTGAAGGCTGCCCACACTGTGCCTGTGTGCTGCAGCTTGCATCTTCGCCTTTGGGAAGCTGCCGCTCGCCGATTCTCCCGCAGGCGAAGAAGCGGCTTCTTCGCACACAGAGCATTGTGGCGAGCGCAGGGAGCTCCTGAGAGCGGTTTGTGCCGAAAGAAGCCCGGGACCGGCACTTAGCTTCGGAGAGCTGCGTATCTGCGTCTTCTGCGTGTCTTGCCGCTCTACACTCAGCAAAAAGCTTTTCCACCATATCTTGCAAGGAGAAACTCTGCCAGGAAAGAAAACATCCAAAATCTTGTTCTAAAGCTTGCACGGGGGTCTGCAAAGAGTTTGGCAAGAATGAAAGGTAGTTGTCCAAAACTCGTTCTTTTCCAATAGAATAACCATGGATAAGGCAGGAGAGTGGTAAAGTACTGTTTTCTCTAAGTCTGAAGGCTGCCCACACTGTGCCTGTGTGCTGCAGCTTGCATCTTCGCCTTTGGGAAGCTGCCGCTCGCCGATTCTCCCGCAGGCGAAGAAGCGGCTTCTTCGCACACAGAGCATTGTGGCGAGCGCAGGGAGCTCCTGAGAGCGGTTTGTGCCGAAAGAAGCCCGGGACCGGCACTTAGCTTCGGAGAGCTGCGTATCTGCGTCTTCTGCGTGTCTTGCCGCTCTACACTCAGCCAAAAGCTTTTCCAC
The DNA here is from genome assembly GCF_037042795.1 of Molothrus aeneus. Taxonomy (NCBI): domain Eukaryota; kingdom Metazoa; phylum Chordata; class Aves; order Passeriformes; family Icteridae; genus Molothrus; species Molothrus aeneus. Next base: position 19,901 of record NW_027098982.1, read on the forward strand.
CATATCTTGCAAGGAGAAACTCTGCCAGGAAAGAAAACATCCAAAATCTTGTTCTAAAGCTTGCACGGGGGTCTGCAAAGAGTTTGGCAAGAATGAAAGGTAGTTGTCCAAAACTCGTTCTTTTCCAATAGAATAACCATGGAAAAGGCAGGAGAGTGGTAAAGTACTGTTTTCTCTAAGTCTGAAGGCTGCCCACACTGTGCCTGTGTGCTGCAGCTTGCATCTTTGCCTTTGGGAAGCTGCCGCTCGCCGATTCTCCCGGAGGCGAAGAAGCGGCTTCTTCGCACACAGAGCATTGTGGCGAGCGCAGGGAGCTCCTGAGAGCGGTTTGTGCCGAAAGAAGCCCGGGACCGGCACTTAGCTTCGGAGAGCTGCGTATCTGCGTCTACTGCGTGTCTTGCCGCTCTACACTCAGCAAAAAGCTTTTCCACCATATCTTGCAAGGAGAAACTCTGCCAGGAAAGAAAACATCCAAAATCTTGTTCTAAAGCTTGCACGGGGGTCTGCAAAGAGTTTGGCAAGAATGAAAGGTAGTTGTCCAAAACTCGTTCTTTTCCAAAAGAATAACCATGGAAAAGGCAGGAGAGTGGTAAAGTACTATTTTCTCTAAGTCTGAATGCTGCCCACACTGTGCCTGTGTGCTGCAGCTTGCATCTTCGCCTTTGGGAAGCTGCCGCTCGCCGATTCTCCCGGAGGCGAAGAAGCGGCTTCTTCGCACACAGAGCATTGTGGCGAGCGCAGGGAGCTCCTGAGAGCGGTTTGTGCCGAAAGAAGCCCGGGACCGGCACTTAGCTTCGGAGAGCTGCGTATCTGCGTCTTCTGCGTGTCTTGCCGCTCTACACTCAGCCAAAAGCTTTTCCACCATATCTTGCAAGGAGAAACTCTGCCAGGAAAGAAAACATCCAAAATCTTGTTCTAAAGCTTGCACGGGGGTCTGCAAAGAGTTTGGCAAGAATGAAAGGTAGTTGTCCAAAACTCGTTCTTTTCCAATAGAATAACCATGGAAAAGGCAGGAGAGTGGTAAAGTACTGTTTTCTCTAAGTCTGAAGGCTGCCCACACTGTGCCTGTGTGCTGCAGCTTGCATCTTCGCCTTTGGGAAGCTGCCGCTCGCCGATTCTCCCGGAGGCGAAGAAGCGGCTTCTTCGCACACAGAGCATTGTGGCGAGCGCAGGGAGCTCCTGAGAGCGGTTTGTGCCGAAAGAAGCCCGGGACCGGCACTTAGCTTCGGAGAGCTGCGTATCTGCGTCTTCTGCGTGTCTTGCCGCTCTACACTCAGCAAAAAGCTTTTCCACCATATCTTGCAAGGAGAAACTCTGCCAGGAAAGAAAACATCCAAAATCTTGTTCTAAAGCTTGCACGCAGGTCTGCAAAGACTCTGGCAAGAATGAAAGGTAGTTGTCCAAAACTCGTTCTTTTCCAATAGAATAACCATGGAAAAGGCAGGAGAGTGGTAAAGTACTGTTTTCTCTAAGTCTGAAGGCTGCCCACACTGTGCCTGTGTGCTGCAGCTTGCATCTTCGCCTTTGGGAAGCTGCCGCTCGCCGATTCTCCCGGAGGCGAAGAAGCGGCTTCTTCGCACACAGAGCATTGTGGCGAGCGCAGGGAGCTCCTGAGAGCGGTTTGTGCCGAAAGAAGCCCGGGACCGGCACTTAGCTTCGGAGAGCTGCGTATCTGCGTCTTCTGCGTGTCTTGCCGCTCTACACTCAGCAAAAAGCTTTTCCACCATATCTTGCAAGGAGAAACTCTGCCAGGAAAGAAAACATCCAAAATCTTGTTCTAAAGCTTGCACGGAGGTCTGCAAAGAGTTTGGCAAGAATGAAAGGTAGTTGTCCAAAACTCGTTCTTTTCCAATAGAATAACCATGGAAAAGGCAGGAGAGTGGTAAAGTACTGTTTTCTCTAAGTCTGAATGCTGCCCACACTGTGCCTGTTTGCTGCAGCTTGCATCTTCGCCTTTGGGAAGCTGCCGCTCGCCGATTCTCCCGCAGGCGAAGAAGCGGCTTCTTCGCACACAGAGCATTGTGGCGAGCGCAGGGAGCTCCTGAGAGCGGTTTGTGCCGAAAGAAGCCCGGGACCGGCACTTAGCTTCGGAGAGCTGCGTATCTGCGTCTTCTGCGTGTCTTGCCGCTCTACACTCAGCAAAAAGCTTTTCCACCATATCTTGCAAGGAGAAACTCTGCCAGGAAAGAAAACATCCAAAATCTTGTTCTAAAGCTTGCACGGGGGTCTGCAAAGAGTTTGGCAAGAATGAAAGGTAGTTGTCCAAAACTCGTTCTTTTCCAATAGAATAACCATGGAAAAGGCAGGAGAGTGGTAAAGTACTGTTTTCTCTAAGTCTGAAGGCTGCCCACACTGTGCCTGTGTGCTGCAGCTTGCATCTTCGCCTTTGGGAAGCTGCCGCTCGCCGATTCTCCCGCAGGCGAAGAAGCGGCTTCTTCGCACACAGAGCATTGTGGCGAGCGCAGGGAGCTCCTGAGAGCGGTTTGTGCCGAAAGAAGCCCGGGACCGGCACTTAGCTTCGGAGAGCTGCGTATCTGCGTCTTCTGCGTGTCTTGCCGCTCTACACTCAGCCAAAAGCTTTTCCACCATATCTTGCAAGGAGAAACTCTGCCAGGAAAGAAAACATCCAAAATCTTGTTCTAAAGCTTGCACGGGGGTCTGCAAAGAGTTTGGCAAGAATGAAAGGTAGTTGTCCAAAACTCGTTCTTTTCCAATAGAATAACCATGGAAAAGGCAGGAGAGTGGTAAAGTACTGTTTTCTCTAAGTCTGAATGCTGCCCACACTGTGCCTGTTTGCTGCAGCTTGCATCTTCGCCTTTGGGAAGCTGCCGCTCGCCGATTCTCCCGCAGGCGAAGAAGCGGCTTCTTCGCACACAGAGCATTGTGGCGAGCGCAGGGAGCTCCTGAGAGCGGTTTGTGCCGAAAGAAGCCCGGGACCGGCACTTAGCTTCGGAGAGCTGCGTATCTGCGTCTTCTGCGTGTCTTGCCGCTCTACACTCAGCAAAAAGCTTTTCCACCATATCTTGCAAGGAGAAACTCTGCCAGGAAAGAAAACATCCAAAATCTTGTTCTAAAGCTTGCACGGGGGTCTGCAAAGAGTTTGGCAAGAATGAAAGGTAGTTGTCCAAAACTCGTTCTTTTCCAATAGAATAACCATGGAAAAGGCAGGAGAGTGGTAAAGTACTGTTTTCTCTAAGTCTGAAGGCTGCCCACACTGTGCCTGTGTGCTGCAGCTTGCATCTTTGCCTTTGGGAAGCTGCCGCTCGCCGATTCTCCCGCAGGCGAAGAAGCGGCTTCTTCGCACACAGAGCATTGTGGCGAGCGCAGGGAGCTCCTGAGAGCGGTTTGTGCCGAAAGAAGCCCGGGACCGGCACTTAGCTTCGGAGAGCTGCGTATCTGCGTCTTCTGCGTGTCTTGCCGCTCTACACTCAGCAAAAAGCTTTTCCACCATATCTTGCAAGGAGAAACTCTGCCAGGAAAGAAAACATCCAAAATCTTGTTCTAAAGCTTGCACGCAGGTCTGCAAAGAGTTTGGCAAGAATGAAAGGTAGTTGTCCAAAACTCGTTCTTTTCCAATAGAATAACCATGGAAAAGGCAGGAGAGTGGTAAAGTACTGTTTTCTCTAAGTCTGAAGGCTGCCCACACTGTGCCTGTGTGCTGCAGCTTGCATCTTCGCCTTTGGGAAGCTGCCGCTCGCCGATTCTCCCGCAGGCGAAGAAGCGGCTTCTTCGCACACAGAGCATTGTGGCGAGCGCGGGGAGCTCCTGAGAGCGGTTTGTGCCGAAAGAAGCCCGGGACCGGCACTTAGCTTCGGAGAGCTGCGTATCTGCGTCTTCTGCGTGTCTTGCCGCTCTACACTCAGCCAAAAGCTTTTCCACCATATCTTGCAAGGAGAAACTCTGCCAGGAAAGAAAACATCCAAAATCTTGTTCTAAAGCTTGCACGGAGGTCTGCAAAGAGTTTGGCAAGAATGAAAGGTAGTTGTCCAAAACTCGTTCTTTTCCAATATAATAACCATGGAAAAGGCAGGAGAGTGGTAAAGTACTGGTTTCTCTAAGTCTGAAGGCTGCCCACACTGTGCCTGTGTGCTGCAGCTTGCATCTTCGCCTTTGGGAAGCTGCCGCTCGCCGATTCTCCCGCAGGCGAAGAAGCGGCTTCTTCGCACACAGAGCATTGTGGCGAGCGCAGGGAGCTCCTGAGAGCGGTTTGTGCCGAAAGAAGCCCGGGACCGGCACTTAGCTTCGGAGAGCTGCGTATCTGCGTCTTCTGCGTGTCTTGCCGCTCTACACTCAGCAAAAAGCTTTTCCACCATATCTTGCAAGGAGAAACTCTGCCAGGAAAGAAAACATCCAAAATCTTGTTCTAAAGCTTGCACGGGGGTCTGCAAAGAGTTTGGCAAGAATGAAAGGTAGTTGTCCAAAACTCGTTCTTTTCCAATAGAATAACCATGGAAAAGGCAGGAGAGTGGTAAAGTACTGTTTTCTCTAAGTCTGAAGGCTGCCCACACTGTGCCTGTGTGCTGCAGCTTGCATCTTCGCCTTTGGGAAGCTGCCGCTCGCCGATTCTCCCGGAGGCGAAGAAGCGGCTTCTTCGCACACAGAGCATTGTGGCGAGCGCAGGGAGCTCCTGAGAGCGGTTTGTGCCGAAAGAAGCCCGGGACCGGCACTTAGCTTCGGAGAGCTGCGTATCTGCGTCTTCTGCGTGTCTTGCCGCTCTACACTCAGCAAAAAGCTTTTCCACCATATCTTGCAAGGAGAAACTCTGCCAGGAAAGAAAACATCCAAAATCTTGTTCTAAAGCTTGCACGGGGGTCTGCAAAGAGTTTGGCAAGAATGAAAGGTAGTTGTCCAAAACTCGTTCTTTTCCAATAGAATAACCATGGAAAAGGCAGGAGAGTGGTAAAGTACTGTTTTCTCTAAGTCTGAAGGCTGCCCAAACTGTGCCTGTGTGCTGCAGCTTGCATCTTCGCCTTTGGGAAGCTGCCGCTCGCCGATTCTCCCGGAGGCGAAGAAGCGGCTTCTTCGCACACAGAGCATTGTGGCGAGCGCAGGGAGCTCCTGAGAGCGGTTTGTGCCGAAAGAAGCCCGGGACCGGCACTTAGCTTCGGAGAGCTGCGTATCTGCGTCTTCTGCGTGTCTTGCCGCTCTACACTCAGCAAAAAGCTTTTCCACCATATCTTGCAAGGAGAAACTCTGCCAGGAAAGAAAACATCCAAAATCTTGTTCTAAAGCTTGCACGGGGGTCTGCAAAGAGTTTGGCAAGAATGAAAGGTAGTTGTCCAAAACTCGTTCTTTTCCAATAGAATAACCATGGAAAAGGCAGGAGAGTGGTAAAGTACTGTTTTCTCTAAGTCTGAAGGCTGCCCACACTGTGCCTGTGTGCTGCAGCTTGCATCTTCGCCTTTGGGAAGCTGCCGCTCGCCGATTCTCCCGCAGGCGAAGAAGCGGCTTCTTCGCACACAGAGCATTGTGGCGAGCGCAGGGAGCTCCTGAGAGCGGTTTGTGCCGAAAGAAGCCCGGGACCGGCACTTAGCTTCGGAGAGCTGCGTATCTGCGTCTTCTGCGTGTCTTGCCGCTCTACACTCAGCAAAAAGCTTTTCCACCATATCTTGCAAGGAGAAACTCTGCCAGGAAAGAAAACATCCAAAATCTTGTTCTAAAGCTTGCACGGGGGTCTGCAAAGAGTTTGGCAAGAATGAAAGGTAGTTGTCCAAAACTCGTTCTTTTCCAATAGAATAACCATGGAAAAGGCAGGAGAGTGGTAAAGTACTGTTTTCTCTAAGTCTGAATGCTGCCCACACTGTGCCTGTGTGCTGCAGCTTGCATCTTCGCCTTTGGGAAGCTGCCGCTCGCCGATTCTCCCGCAGGCGAAGAAGCGGCTTCTTCGCACACAGAGCATTGTGGCGAGCGCAGGGAGCTCCTGAGAGCGGTTTGTGCCGAAAGAAGCCCGGGACCGGCACTTAGCTTCGGAGAGCTGCGTATCTGCGTCTTCTGCGTGTCTTGCCGCTCTACACTCAGCAAAAAGCTTTTCCACCATATCTTGCAAGGAGAAACTCTGCCAGGAAAGAAAACATCCAAAATCTTGTTCTAAAGCTTGCACGGGGGTCTGCAAAGAGTTTGGCAAGAATGAAAGGTAGTTGTCCAAAACTCGTTCTTTTCCAATAGAATAACCATGGAAAAGGCAGGAGAGTGGTAAAGTACTGTTTTCTCTAAGTCTGAAGGCTGCCCATACTGTGCCTGTGTGCTGCAGCTTGCATCTTCGCCTTTGGGAAGCTGCCGCTCGCCGATTCTCCCGCAGGCGAAGAAGCGGCTTCTTCGCACACAGAGCATTGTGGCGAGCGCAGGGAGCTCCTGAGAGCGGTTTGTGCCGAAAGAAGCCCGGGACCGGCACTTAGCTTCGGAGAGCTGCGTATCTGCGTCTTCTGCGTGTCTTGCCGCTCTACACTCAGCAAAAAGCTTTTCCACCATATCTTGCAAGGAGAAACTCTGCCAGGAAAGAAAACATCCAAAATCTTGTTCTAAAGCTTGCACGGGGGTCTGCAAAGAGTTTGGCAAGAATGAAAGGTAGTTGTCCAAAACTCGTTCTTTTCCAATAGAATAACCATGGAAAAGGCAGGAGAGTGGTAAAGTACTGTTTTCTCTAAGTCTGAATGCTGCCCACACTGTGCCTGTTTGCTGCAGCTTGCATCTTCGCCTTTGGGAAGCTGCCGCTCGCCGATTCTCCCGGAGGCGAAGAAGCGGCTTCTTCGCACACAGAGCATTGTGGCGAGCGCAGGGAGCTCCTGAGAGCGGTTTGTGCCGAAAGAAGCCCGGGACCGGCACTTAGCTTCGGAGAGCTGCGTATCTGCGTCTTCTGCGTGTCTTGCCGCTCTACACTCAGCAAAAAGCTTTTCCACCATATCTTGCAAGGAGAAACTCTGCCAGGAAAGAAAACATCCAAAATCTTGTTCTAAAGCTTGCACGGGGGTCTGCAAAGAGTTTGGCAAGAATGAAAGGTAGTTGTCCAAAACTCGTTCTTTTCCAATAGAATAACCATGGAAAAGGCAGGAGAGTGGTAAAGTACTGTTTTCTCTAAGTCTGAAGGCTGCCCACACTGTGCCTGTGTGCTGCAGCTTGCATCTTTGCCTTTGGGAAGCTGCCGCTCGCCGATTCTCCCGGAGGCGAAGAAGCGGCTTCTTCGCACACAGAGCATTGTGGCGAGCGCAGGGAGCTCCTGAGAGCGGTTTGTGCCGAAAGAAGCCCGGGACCGGCACTTAGCTTCGGAGAGCTGCGTATCTGCGTCTTCTGCGTGTCTTGCCGCTCTACACTCAGCAAAAAGCTTTTCCACCATATCTTGCAAGGAGAAACTCTGCCAGGAAAGAAAACATCCAAAATCTTGTTCTAAAGCTTGCACGGGGGTCTGCAAAGAGTTTGGCAAGAATGAAAGGTAGTTGTCCAAAACTCGTTCTTTTCCAATAGAATAACCATGGAAAAGGCAGGAGAGTGGTAAAGTACTGTTTTCTCTAAGTCTGAAGGCTGCCCACACTGTGCCTGTGTGCTGCAGCTTGCATCTTCGCCTTTGGGAAGCTGCCGCTCGCCGATTCTCCCGCAGGCGAAGAAGCGGCTTCTTCGCACACAGAGCATTGTGGCGAGCGCGGGGAGCTCCTGAGAGCGGTTTGTGCCGAAAGAAGCCCGGGACCGGCACTTAGCTTCGGAGAGCTGCGTATCTGCGTCTTCTGCGTGTCTTGCCGCTCTACACTCAGCCAAAAGCTTTTCCACCATATCTTGCAAGGAGAAACTCTGCCAGGAAAGAAAACATCCAAAATCTTGTTCTAAAGCTTGCACGCAGGTCTGCAAAGACTCTGGCAAGAATGAAAGGTAGTTGTCCAAAACTCGTTCTTTTCCAATAGAATAACCATGGAAAAGGCAGGAGAGTGGTAAAGTACTGTTTTCTCTAAGTCTGAAGGCTGCCCATACTGTGCCTGTGTGCTGCAGCTTGCATCTTCGCCTTTGGGAAGCTGCCGCTCGCCGATTCTCCCGGAGGCGAAGAAGCGGCTTCTTCGCACACAGAGCATTGTGGCGAGCGCAGGGAGCTCCTGAGAGCGGTTTGTGCCGAAAGAAGCCCGGGACCGGCACTTAGCTTCGGAGAGCTGCGTATCTGCGTCTTCTGCGTGTCTTGCCGCTCTACACTCAGCAAAAAGCTTTTCCACCATATCTTGCAAGGAGAAACTCTGCCAGGAAAGAAAACATCCAAAATCTTGTTCTAAAGCTTGCACGGGGGTCTGCAAAGAGTTTGGCAAGAATGAAAGGTAGTTGTCCAAAACTCGTTCTTTTCCAATAGAATAACCATGGAAAAGGCAGGAGAGTGGTAAAGTACTGTTTTCTCTAAGTCTGAAGGCTGCCCACACTGTGCCTGTGTGCTGCAGCTTGCATCTTCGCCTTTGGGAAGCTGCCGCTCGCCGATTCTCCCGGAGGCGAAGAAGCGGCTTCTTCGCACACAGAGCATTGTGGCGAGCGCAGGGAGCTCCTGAGAGCGGTTTGTGCCGAAAGAAGCCCGGGACCGGCACTTAGCTTCGGAGAGCTGCGTATCTGCGTCTTCTGCGTGTCTTGCCGCTCTACACTCAGCAAAAAGCTTTTCCACCATATCTTGCAAGGAGAAACTCTGCCAGGAAAGAAAACATCCAAAATCTTGTTCTAAAGCTTGCACGGGGGTCTGCAAAGAGTTGGGCAAGAATGAAAGGTAGTTGTCCAAAACTCGTTCTTTTCCAATATAATAACCATGGAAAAGGCAGGAGAGTGGTAAAGTACTGTTTTCTCTAAGTCTGAAGGCTGCCCACACTGTGCCTGTGTGCTGCAGCTTGCATCTTCGCCTTTGGGAAGCTGCCGCTCGCCGATTCTCCCGGAGGCGAAGAAGCGGCTTCTTCGCACACAGAGCATTGTGGCGAGCGCAGGGAGCTCCTGAGAGCGGTTTGTGCCGAAAGAACCCCGGGACCGGCACTTAGCTTCGGAGAGCTGCGTATCTGCGTCTTCTGCGTGTCTTGCCGCTCTACACTCAGCAAAAAGCTTTTCCACCATATCTTGCAAGGAGAAACTCTGCCAGGAAAGAAAACATCCAAAATCTTGTTCTAAAGCTTGCACGGGGGTCTGCAAAGAGTTTGGCAAGAATGAAAGGTAGTTGTCCAAAACTCGTTCTTTTCCAATAGAATAACCATGGAAAAGGCAGGAGAGTGGTAAAGTACTGTTTTCTCTAAGTCTGAAGGCTGCCCACACTGTGCCTGTGTGCTGCAGCTTGCATCTTCGCCTTTGGGAAGCTGCCGCTCGCCGATTCTCCCGGAGGCGAAGAAGCGGCTTCTTCGCACACAGAGCATTGTGGCGAGCGCAGGGAGCTCCTGAGAGCGGTTTGTGCCGAAAGAAGCCCGGGACCGGCACTTAGCTTCGGAGAGCTGCGTATCTGCGTCTTCTGCGTGTCTTGCCGCTCTACACTCAGCCAAAAGCTTTTCCACCATATCTTGCAAGGAGAAACTCTGCCAGGAAAGAAAACATCCAAAATCTTGTTCTAAAGCTTGCACGGGGGTCTGCAAAGAGTTTGGCAAGAATGAAAGGTAGTTGTCCAAAACTCGTTCTTTTCCAATAGAATAACCATGGAAAAGGCAGGAGAGTGGTAAAGTACTGTTTTCTCTAAGTCTGAAGGCTGCCCACACTGTGCCTGTGTGCTGCAGCTTGCATCTTCGCCTTTGGGAAGCTGCCGCTCGCCGATTCTCCCGCAGGCGAAGAAGCGGCTTCTTCGCACACAGAGCATTGTGGCGAGCGCAGGGAGCTCCTAAGAGCGGTTTGTGCCGAAAGAAGCCCGGGACCGGCACTTAGCTTCGGAGAGCTGCGTATCTGCGTCTTCTGCGTGTCTTGCCGCTCTACACTCAGCCAAAAGCTTTTCCACCATATCTTGCAAGGAGAAACTCTGCCAGGAAAGAAAACATCCAAAATCTTGTTCTAAAGCTTGCACGGGGGTCTGCAAAGAGTTTGGCAAGAATGAAAGGTAGTTGTCCAAAACTCGTTCTTTTCCAATAGAATAACCATGGAAAAGGCAGGAGAGTGGTAAAGTACTGTTTTCTCTAAGTCTGAAGGCTGCCCACACTGTGCCTGTGTGCTGCAGCTTGCATCTTCGCCTTTGGGAAGCTGCCGCTCGCCGATTCTCCCGCAGGCGAAGAAGCGGCTTCTTCGCACACAGAGCATTGTGGCGAGCGCAGGGAGCTCCTGAGAGCGGTTTGTGCCGAAAGAAGCCCGGGACCGGCACTTAGCTTCGGAGAGCTGCGTATCTGCGTCTTCTGCGTGTCTTGCCGCTCTACACTCAGCCAAAAGCTTTTCCACCATATCTTGCAAGGAGAAACTCTGCCAGGAAAGAAAACATCCAAAATCTTGTTCTAAAGCTTGCACGGGGGTCTGCAAAGAGTTTGGCAAGAATGAAAGGTAGTTGTCCAAAACTCGTTCTTTTCCAATAGAATAACCATGGAAAAGGCAGGAGAGTGGTAAAGTACTGTTTTCTCTAAGTCTGAAGGCTGCCCACACTGTGCCTGTGTGCTGCAGCTTGCATCTTCGCCTTTGGGAAGCTGCCGCTCGCCGATTCTCCCGGAGGCGAAGAAGCAGCTTCTTCGCACACAGAGCATTGTGGCGAGCGCAGGGAGCTCCTGAGAGCGGTTTGTGCCGAAAGAAGCCCGGGACCGGCACTTAGCTTCGGAGAGCTGCGTATCTGCGTCTTCTGCGTGTCTTGCCGCTCTACACTCAGCAAAAAGCTTTTCCACCATATCTTGCAAGGAGAAACTCTGCCAGGAAAGAAAACATCCAAAATCTTGTTCTAAAGCTTGCACGGGTGTCTGCAAAGAGTTTGGCAAGAATGAAAGGTAGTTGTCCAAAACTCGTTCTTTTCCAATAGAATAACCATGGAAAAGGCAGGAGAGTGGTAAAGTACTGTTTTCTCTAAGTCTGAAGGCTGCCCACACTGTGCCTGTGTGCTGCAGCTTGCATCTTCGCCTTTGGGAAGCTGCCGCTCGCCGATTCTCCCGCAGGCGAAGAAGCGGCTTCTTCGCACACAGAGCATTGTGGCGAGCGCGGGGAGCTCCTGAGAGCGGTTTGTGCCGAAAGAAGCCCGGGACCGGCACTTAGCTTCGGAGAGCTGCGTATCTGCGTCTACTGCGTGTCTTGCCGCTCTACACTCAGCAAAAAGCTTTTCCACCATATCTTGCAAGGAGAAACTCTGCCAGGAAAGAAAACATCCAAAATCTTGTTCTAAAGCTTGCACGGAGGTCTGCAAAGAGTTTGGCAAGAATGAAAGGTAGTTGTCCAAAACTCGTTCTTTTCCAATATAATAACCATGGAAAAGGCAGGAGAGTGGTAAAGTACTGTTTTCTCTAAGTCTGAAGGCTGCCCACACTGTGCCTGTGTGCTGCAGCTTGCATCTTCGCCTTTGGGAAGCTGCCGCTCGCCGATTCTCCCGCAGGCGAAGAAGCGGCTTCTTCGCACACAGAGCATTGTGGCGAGCGCAGGGAGCTCCTGAGAGCGGTTTGTGCCGAAAGAAGCCCGGGACCGGCACTTAGCTTCGGAGAGCTGCGTATCTGCGTCTTCTGCGTGTCTTGCCGCTCTACACTCAGCAAAAAGCTTTTCCACCATATCTTGCAAGGAGAAACTCTGCCAGGAAAGAAAACATCCAAAATCTGGTTCTAAAGCTTGCACGGGGGTCTGCAAAGAGTTTGGCAAGAATGAAAGGTAGTTGTCCAAAACTCGTTCTTTTCCAATAGAATAACCATGGATAAGGCAGGAGAGTGGTAAAGTACTGTTTTCTCTAAGTCTGAAGGCTGCCCACACTGTGCCTGTGTGCTGCAGCTTGCATCTTCGCCTTTGGGAAGCTGCCGCTCGCCGATTCTCCCGGAGGCGAAGAAGCGGCTTCTTCGCACACAGAGCATTGTGGCGAGCGCAGGGAGCTCCTGAGAGCGGTTTGTGCCGAAAGAAGCCCGGGACCGGCACTTAGCTTCGGAGAGCTGCGTATCTGCGTCTTCTGCGTGTCTTGCTGCTCTACACTCAGCCAAAAGCTTTTCCACCATATCTTGCAAGGAGAAACTCTGCCAGGAAAGAAAACATCCAAAATCTTGTTCTAAAGCTTGCACGGAGGTCTGCAAAGAGTTTGGCAAGAATGAAAGGTAGTTGTCCAAAACTCGTTCTTTTCCAAAAGAATAACCATGGAAAAGGCAGGAGAGTGGTAAAGTACTGTTTTCTCTAAGTCTGAATGCTGCCCACACTGTGCCTGTGTGCTGCAGCTTGCATCTTCGCCTTTGGGAAGCTGCCGCTCGCCGATTCTCCCGGAGGCGAAGAAGCGGCTTCTTCGCACACAGAGCATTGTGGCGAGCGCAGGGAGCTCCTGAGAGCGGTTTGTGCCGAAAGAAGCCCGGGACCGGCACTTAGCTTCGGAGAGCTGCGTATCTGCGTCTTCTGCGTGTCTTGCCGCTCTACACTCAGCCAAAAGCTTTTCCACCATATCTTGCAAGGAGAAACTCTGCCAGGAAAGAAAACATCCAAAATCTTGTTCTAAAGCTTGCACGGAGGTCTGCAAAGAGTTTGGCAAGAATGAAAGGTAGTTGTCCAAAACTCGTTCTTTTCCAATAGAATAACCATGGAAAAGGCAGGAGAGTGGTAAAGTACTGTTTTCTCTAAGTCTGAAGGCTGCCCACACTGTGCCTGTGTGCTGCAGCTTGCATCTTCGCCTTTGGGAAGCTGCCGCTCGCCGATTCTCCCGCAGGCGAAGAAGCGGCTTCTTCGCACACAGAGCATTGTGGCGAGCGCAGGGAGCTCCTGAGAGCGGTTTGTGCCGAAAGAAGCCCGGGACCGGCACTTAGCTTTGGAGAGCTGCGTATCTGCGTCTTCTGCGTGTCTTGCCGCTCTACACTCAGCAAAAAGCTTTTCCACCATATCTTGCAAGGAGAAACTCTGCCAGGAAAGAAAACATCCAAAATCTTGTTCTAAAGCTTGCACGGGGGTCTGCAAAGAGTTTGGCAAGAATGAAAGGTAGTTGTCCAAAACTCGTTCTTTTCCAATAGAATAACCATGGAAAAGGCAGGAGAGTGGTAAAGTACTGTTTTCTCTAAGTCTGAAGGCTGCCCACACTGTGCCTGTGTGCTGCAGCTTGCATCTTCGCCTTTGGGAAGCTGCCGCTCGCCGATTCTCCCGGAGGCGAAGAAGCGGCTTCTTCGCACACAGAGCATTGTGGCGAGCGCAGGGAGCTCCTGAGAGCGGTTTGTGCCGAAAGAAGCCCGGGACCGGCACTTAGCTTCGGAGAGCTGCGTATCTGCGTCTTCTGCGTGTCTTGCCGCTCTACACTCAGCCAAAAGCTTTTCCACCATATCTTGCAAGGAGAAACTCTGCCAGGAAAGAAAACATCCAAAATCTTGTTCTAAAGCTTGCACGGAGGTCTGCAAAGAGTTTGGCAAGAATGAAAGGTAGTTGTCCAAAACTCGTTCTTTTCCAATAGAATAACCATGGAAAAGGCAGGAGAGTGGTAAAGTACTGTTTTCTCTAAGTCTGAAGGCTGCCCACACTGTGCCTGTGTGCTGCAGCTTGCATCTTCGCCTTTGCGAAGCTGCCGCTCGCCGATTCTCCCGGAGGCGAAGAAGCGGCTTCTTCGCACACAGAGCATTGTGGCGAGCGCAGGGAGCTCCTGAGAGCGGTTTGTGCCGAAAGAAGCCCGGGACCGGCACTTAGCTTCGGAGAGCTGCGTATCTGCGTCTTCTGCGTGTCTAGCCGCTCTACACTCAGCCAAAAGCTTTTCCACCATATCTTGCAAGGAGAAACTCTGCCAGGAAAGAAAACATCCAAAATCTTGTTCTAAAGCTTGCACGGGGGTCTGCAAAGAGTTGGGCAAGAATGAAAGGTAGTTGTCCAAAACTCGTTCTTTTCCAATAGAATAACCATGGAAAAGGCAGGAGAGTGGTAAAGTACTGTTTTCTCTAAGTCTGAAGGCTGCCCATACTGTGCCTGTGTGCTGCAGCTTGCATCTTCGCCTTTGGGAAGCTGCCGCTCGCCGATTCTCCCGCAGGCGAAGAAGCGGCTTCTTCGCACACAGAGCATTGTGGCGAGCGCAGGGAGCTCCTGAGAGCGGTTTGTGCCGAAAGAAGCCCGGGACCGGCACTTAGCTTCGGAGAGCTGCGTATCTGCGTCTTCTGCGTGTCTTGCCGCTCTACACTCAGCAAAAAGCTTTTCCACCATATCTTGCAAGGAGAAACTCTGCCAGGAAAGAAAACATCCAAAATCTTGTTCTAAAGCTTGCACGGGGGTCTGCAAAGAGTTTGGCAAGAATGAAAGGTAGTTGTCCAAAACTCGTTCTTTTCCAATAGAATAACCATGGAAAAGGCAGGAGAGTGGTAAAGTACTGTTTTCTCTAAGTCTGAAGGCTGCCCACACTGTGCCTGTGTGCTGCAGCTTGCATCTTCGCCTTTGGGAAGCTGCCGCTCGCCGATTCTCCCGCAGGCGAAGAAGCGGCTTCTTCGCACACAGAGCATTGTGGCGAGCGCAGGGAGCTCCTGAGAGCGGTTTGTGCCGAAAGAACCCCAGGACCGGCACTTAGCTTCGGAGAGCTGCGTATCTGCGTCTTCTGCGTGTCTTGCCGCTCTACACTCAGCAAAAAGCTTTTCCACCATATCTTGCAAGGAGAAACTCTGCCAGGAAAGAAAACATCCAAAATCTTGTTCTAAAGCTTGCACGGGGGTCTGCAAAGAGTTTGGCAAGAATGAAAGGTAGTTGTCCAAAACTCGTTCTTTTCCAATAGAATAACCATGGAAAAGGCAGGAGAGTGGTAAAGTACTGTTTTCTCTAAGTCTGAAGGCTGCCCACACTGTGCCTGTGTGCTGCAGCTTGCATCTTCGCCTTTGGGAAGCTGCCGCTCGCCGATTCTCCCGCAGGCGAAGAAGCGGCTTCTTCGCACACAGAGCATTGTGGCGAGCGCAGGGAGCTCCTGAGAGCGGTTTGTGCCGAAAGAAGCCCGGGACCGGCACTTAGCTTCGGAGAGCTGCGTATCTGCGTCTTCTGCGTGTCTTGCCGCTCTACACTCAGCCAAAAGCTTTTCCACCATATCTTGCAAGGAGAAACTCTGCCAGGAAAGAAAACATCCAAAATCTTGTTCTAAAGCTTGCACGGGGGTCTGCAAAGAGTTTGGCAAGAATGAAAGGTAGTTGTCCAAAACTCGTTCTTTTCCAATAGAATAACCATGGAAAAGGCAGGAGAGTGGTAAAGTACTGTTTTCTCTAAGTCTGAAGGCTGCCCACACTGTGCCTGTGTGCTGCAGCTTGCATCTTCGCCTTTGGGAAGCTGCCGCTCGCCGATTCTCCCGCAGGCGAAGAAGCGGCTTCTTCGCACACAGAGCATTGTGGCGAGCGCAGGGAGCTCCTGAGAGCGGTTTGTGCCGAAAGAAGCCCGGGACCGGCACTTAGCTTCGGAGAGCTGCGTATCTGCGTCTTCTGCGTGTCTTGCCGCTCTACACTCAGCAAAAAGCTTTTCCACCATATCTTGCAAGGAGAAACTCTGCCAGGAAAGAAAACATCCAAAATCTTGTTCTAAAGCTTGCACGGGGGTCTGCAAAGAGTTTGGCAAGAATGAAAGGTAGTTGTCCAAAACTCGTTCTTTTCCAATAGAATAACCATGGAAAAGGCAGGAGAGTGGTAAAGTACTGTTTTCTCTAAGTCTGAATGCTGCCCACACTGTGCCTGTGTGCTGCAGCTTGCATCTTCGCCTTTGGGAAGCTGCCGCTCGCCGATTCTCCCGGAGGCGAAGAAGCGGCTTCTTCGCACACAGAGCATTGTGGCGAGCGCAGGGAGCTCCTGAGAGCGGTTTGTGCCGAAAGAAGCCCGGGACCGGCACTTAGCTTCGGAGAGCTGCGTATCTGCGTCTTCTGCGTGTCTTGCCGCTCTACACTCAGCCAAAAGCTTTTCCACCATATCTTGCAAGGAGAAACTCTGCCAGGAAAGAAAACATCCAAAATCTTGTTCTAAAGCTTGCACGGGGGTCTGCAAAGAGTTTGGCAAGAATGAAAGGTAGTTGTCCAAAACTCGTTCTTTTCCAATAGAATAACCATGGAAAAGGCAGGAGAGTGGTAAAGTACTGTTTTCTCTAAGTCTGAAGGCTGCCCACACTGTGCCTGTGTGCTGCAGCTTGCATCTTCGCCTTTGGGAAGCTGCCGCTCGCCGATTCTCCCGCAGGCGAAGAAGCGGCTTCTTCGCACACAGAGCATTGTGGCGAGCGCAGGGAGCTCCTAAGAGCGGTTTGTGCCGAAAGAAGCCCGGGACCGGCACTTAGCTTCGGAGAGCTGCGTATCTGCGTCTTCTGCGTGTCTTGCCGCTCTACACTCAGCCAAAAGCTTTTCCACCATATCTTGCAAGGAGAAACTCTGCCAGGAAAGAAAACATCCAAAATCTTGTTCTAAAGCTTGCACGGGGGTCTGCAAAGAGTTTGGCAAGAATGAAAGGTAGTTGTCCAAAACTCGTTCTTTTCCAATAGAATAACCATGGAAAAGGCAGGAGAGTGGTAAAGTACTGTTTTCTCTAAGTCTGAAGGCTGCCCACACTGTGCCTGTGTGCTGCAGCTTGCATCTTCGCCTTTGGGAAGCTGCCGCTCGCCGATTCTCCCGCAGGCGAAGAAGCGGCTTCTTCGCACACAGAGCATTGTGGCGAGCGCAGGGAGCTCCTGAGAGCGGTTTGTGCCGAAAGAAGCCCGGGACCGGCACTTAGCTTCGGAGAGCTGCGTATCTGCGTCTTCTGCGTGTCTTGCCGCTCTACACTCAGCAAAAAGCTTTTCCACCATATCTTGCAAAGAGAAACTCTGCCAGGAAAGAAAACATCCAAAATCTTGTTCTAAAGCTTGCACGGGGGTCTGCAAAGAGTTTGGCAAGAATGAAAGGTAGTTGTCCAAAACTCGTTCTTTTCCAATAGAATAACCATGGAAAAGGCAGGAGAGTGGTAAAGTACTGTTTTCTCTAAGTCTGAATGCTGCCCACACTGTGCCTGTTTGCTGCAGCTTGCATCTTCGCCTTTGGGAAGCTGCCGCTCGCCGATTCTCCCGGAGGCGAAGAAGCGGCTTCTTCGCACACAGAGCATTGTGGCGAGCGCAGGGAGCTCCTGAGAGCGGTTTGTGCCGAAAGAAGCCCGGGACCAGCACTTAGCTTCGGAGAGCTGCGTATCTGCGTCTTCTGCGTGTCTTGCCGCTCTACACTCAGCAAAAAGCTTTTCCACCATATCTTGCAAGGAGAAACTCTGCCAGGAAAGAAAACATCCAAAATCTTGTTCTAAAGCTTGCACGGGGGTCTGCAAAGAGTTTGGCAAGAATGAAAGGTAGTTGTCCAAAACTCGTTCTTTTCCAATAGAATAACCATGGAAAAGGCAGGAGAGTGGTAAAGTACTGTTTTCTCTAAGTCTGAAGGCTGCCCACACTGTGCCTGTGTGCTGCAGCTTGCATCTTCGCCTTTGGGAAGCTGCCGCTCGCCGATTCTCCCGCAGGCGAAGAAGCGGCTTCTTCGCACACAGAGCATTGTGGCGAGCGCAGGGAGCTCCTGAGAGCGGTTTGTGCCGAAAGAAGCCCGGGACCGGCACTTAGCTTCGGAGAGCTGCGTATCTGCGTCTTCTGCGTGTCTTGCCGCTCTACACTCAGCCAAAAGCTTTTCCACCATATCTTGCAAGGAGAAACTCTGCCAGGAAAGAAAACATCCAAAATCTTGTTCTAAAGCTTGCACGCAGGTCTGCAAAGAGTTTGGCAAGAATGAAAGGTAGTTGTCCAAAACTCGTTCTTTTCCAATAGAATAACCATGGAAAAGGCAGGAGAGTGGTAAAGTACTGGTTTCTCTAAGTCTGAAGGCTGCCCACACTGTGCCTGTGTGCTGCAGCTTGCATCTTCGCCTTTGGGAAGCTGCCGCTCGCCGATTCTCCCGCAGGCGAAGAAGCGGCTTCTTCGCACACAGAGCATTGTGGCGAGCGCAGGGAGCTCCTGAGAGCGGTTTGTGCCGAAAGAAGCCCGGGACCGGCACTTAGCTTCGGAGAGCTGCGTATCTGCGTCTTCTGCGTGTCTTGCCGCTCTACACTCAGCAAAAAGCTTTTCCACCATATCTTGCAAGGAGAAACTCTGCCAGGAAAGAAAACATCCAAAATCTTGTTCTAAAGCTTGCACGGGGGTCTGCAAAGAGTTTGGCAAGAATGAAAGGTAGTTGTCCAAAACTCGTTCTTTTCCAATAGAATAACCATGGAAAAGGCAGGAGAGTGGTAAAGTACTGTTTTCTCTAAGTCTGAAGGCTGCCCACACTGTGCCTGTGTGCTGCAGCTTGCATCTTCGCCTTTGGGAAGCTGCCGCTCGCCGATTCTCCCGCAGGCGAAGAAGCGGCTTCTTCGCACACAGAGCATTGTGGCGAGCGCAGGGAGCTCCTGAGAGCGGTTTGTGCCGAAAGAAGCCCGGGACCGGCACTTAGCTTCGGAGAGCTGCGTATCTGCGTCTTCTGCGTGTCTTGCCGCTCTACACTCAGCCAAAAGCTTTTCCACCATATCTTGCAAGGAGAAACTCTGCCAGGAAAGAAAACATCCAAAATCTTGTTCTAAAGCTTGCACGGAGGTCTGCAAAGAGTTTGGCAAGAATGAAAGGTAGTTGTCCAAAACTCGTTCTTTTCCAATATAATAACCATGGAAAAGGCAGGAGAGTGGTAAAGTACTGGTTTCTCTAAGTCTGAAGGCTGCCCACACTGTGCCTGTGTGCTGCAGCTTGCATCTTCGCCTTTGGGAAGCTGCCGCTCGCCGATTCTCCCGGAGGCGAAGAAGCGGCTTCTTCGCACACAGAGCATTGTGGCGAGCGCAGGGAGCTCCTGAGAGCGGTTTGTGCCGAAAGAAGCCCGGGACCGGCACTTAGCTTCGGAGAGCTGCGTATCTGCGTCTTCTGCGTGTCTTGCCGCTCTACACTCAGCAAAAAGCTTTTCCACCATATCTTGCAAGGAGAAACTCTGCCAGGAAAGAAAACATCCAAAATCTTGTTCTAAAGCTTGCACGGGGGTCTGCAAAGAGTTTGGCAAGAATGAAAGGTAGTTGTCCAAAACTCGTTCTTTTCCAATAGAATAACCATGGAAAAGGCAGGAGAGTGGTAAAGTACTGTTTTCTCTAAGTCTGAATGCTGCCCACACTGTGCCTGTGTGCTGCAGCTTGCATCTTCGCCTTTGGGAAGCTGCCGCTCGCCGATTCTCCCGGAGGCGAAGAAGTGGCTTCTTCGCACACAGAGCATTGTGGCGAGCGCAGGGAGCTCCTGAGAGCGGTTTGTGCCGAAAGAAGCCCGGGACCGGCACTTAGCTTCGGAGAGCTGCGTATCTGCGTCTTCTGCGTGTCTTGCCGCTCTACACTCAGCCAAAAGCTTTTCCACCATATCTTGCAAGGAGAAACTCTGCCAGGAAAGAAAACATCCAAAATCTTGTTCTAAAGCTTGCACGGAGGTCTGCAAAGAGTTTGGCAAGAATGAAAGGTAGTTGTCCAAAACTCGTTCTTTTCCAATATAATAACCATGGAAAAGGCAGGAGAGTGGTAAAGTACTGGTTTCTCTAAGTCTGAAGGCTGCCCACACTGTGCCTGTGTGCTGCAGCTTGCATCTTCGCCTTTGGGAAGCTGCCGCTCGCCGATTCTCCCGGAGGCGAAGAAGCGGCTTCTTCGCACACAGAGCATTGTGGCGAGCGCAGGGAGCTCCTGAGAGCGGTTTGTGCCGAAAGAAGCCCGGGACCGGCACTTAGCTTCGGAGAGCTGCGTATCTGCGTCTTCTGCGTGTCTTGCCGCTCTACACTCAGCAAAAAGCTTTTCCACCATATCTTGCAAGGAGAAACTCTGCCAGGAAAGAAAACATCCAAAATCTTGTTCTAAAGCTTGCACGGGGGTCTGCAAAGAGTTTGGCAAGAATGAAAGGTAGTTGTCCAAAACTCGTTCTTTTCCAATAGAATAACCATGGATAAGGCAGGAGAGTGGTAAAGTACTGTTTTCTCTAAGTCTGAAGGCTGCCCACACTGTGCCTGTGTGCTGCAGCTTGCATCTTCGCCTTTGGGAAGCTGCCGCTCGCCGATTCTCCCGCAGGCGAAGAAGCGGCTTCTTCGCACACAGAGCATTGTGGCGAGCGCAGGGAGCTCCTGAGAGCGGTTTGTGCCGAAAGAAGCCCGGGACCGGCACTTAGCTTCGGAGAGCTGCGTATCTGCGTCTTCTGCGTGTCTTGCCGCTCTACACTCAGCCAAAAGCTTTTCCACCATATCTTGCAAGGAGAAACTCTGCCAGGAAAGAAAACATCCAAAATCTTGTTCTAAAGCTTGCACGGGGGTCTGCAAAGAGTTTGGCAAGAATGAAAGGTAGTTGTCCAAAACTCGTTCTTTTCCAATAGAATAACCATGGAAAAGGCAGGAGAGTGGTAAAGTACTGTTTTCTCTAAGTCTGAAGGCTGCCCACACTGTGCCTGTGTGCTGCAGCTTGCATCTTCGCCTTTGGGAAGCTGCCGCTCGCCGAGTCTCCCGCAGGCGAAGAAGCGGCTTCTTCGCACACAGAGCATTGTGGCGAGCGCAGGGAGCTCCTGAGAGCGGTTTGTGCCGAAAGAAGCCCGGGACCGGCACTTAGCTTCGGAGAGCTGCGTATCTGCGTCTTCTGCGTGTCTTGCCGCTCTACACTCAGCCAAAAGCTTTTCCACCATATCTTGCAAGGAGAAACTCTGCCAGGAAAGAAAACATCCAAAATCTTGTTCTAAAGCTTGCACGGGGGTCTGCAAAGAGTTTGGCAAGAATGAAAGGTAGTTGTCCAAAACTCGTTCTTTTCCAATAGAATAACCATGGAAAAGGCAGGAGAGTGGTAAAGTACTGTTTTCTCTAAGTCTGAAGGCTGCCCACACTGTGCCTGTGTGCTGCAGCTTGCATCTTCGCCTTTGGGAAGCTGCCGCTCGCCGATTCTCCCGGAGGCGAAGAAGCGGCTTCTTCGCACACAGAGCATTGTGGCGAGCGCAGGGAGCTCCTGAGAGCGGTTTGTGCCGAAAGAAGCCCGGGACCGGCACTTAGCTTCGGAGAGCTGCGTATCTGCGTCTTCTGCGTGTCTTGCCGCTCTACACTCAGCCAAAAACTTTTCCACCATATCTTGCAAGGAGAAACTCTGCCAGGAAAGAAAACATCCAAAATCTTGTTCTAAAGCTTGCACGCAGGTCTGCAAAGACTCTGGCAAGAATGAAAGGTAGTTGTCCAAAACTCGTTCTTTTCCAATAGAATAACCATGGAAAAGGCAGGAGAGTGGTAAAGTACTGTTTTCTCTAAGTCTGAAGGCTGCCCACACTGTGCCTGTGTGCTGCAGCTTGCATCTTCGCCTTTGGGAAGCTGCCGCTCGCCGATTCTCCCGGAGGCGAAGAAGCGGCTTCTTCGCACACAGAGCATTGTGGCGAGCGCAGGGAGCTCCTGAGAGCGGTTTGTGTCGAAAGAAGCCCGGGACCGGCACTTAGCTTCGGAGAGCTGCGTATCTGCGTCTTCTGCGTGTCTTGCCGCTCTACACTCAGCCAAAAGCTTTTCCACCATATCTTGCAAGGAGAAACTCTGCCAGGAAAGAAAACATCCAAAATCTTGTTCTAAAGCTTGCACGGGGGTCTGCAAAGAGTTTGGCAAGAATGAAAGGTAGTTGTCCAAAACTCGTTCTTTTCCAATAGAATAACCATGGAAAAGGCAGGAGAGTGGTAAAGTACTGTTTTCTCTAAGTCTGAAGGCTGCCCATACTGTGCCTGTGTGCTGCAGCTTGCATCTTCGCCTTTGGGAAGCTGCCGCTCGCCGATTCTCCCGCAGGCGAAGAAGCGGCTTCTTCGCACACAGAGCATTGTGGCGAGCGCAGGGAGCTCCTGAGAGCGGTTTGTGCCGAAAGAAGCCCGGGACCGGCACTTAGCTTCGGAGAGCTGCGTATCTGCGTCTTCTGCGTGTCTTGCCGCTCTACACTCAGCAAAAAGCTTTTCCACCATATCTTGCAAGGAGAAACTCTGCCAGGAAAGAAAACATCCAAAATCTTGTTCTAAAGCTTGCACGGGGGTCTGCAAAGAGTTTGGCAAGAATGAAAGGTAGTTGTCCAAAACTCGTTCTTTTCCAATAGAATAACCATGGAAAAGGCAGGAGAGTGGTAAAGTACTGTTTTCTCTAAGTCTGAATGCTGCCCACACTGTGCCTGTTTGCTGCAGCTTGCATCTTCGCCTTTGGGAAGCTGCCGCTCGCCGATTCTCCCGCAGGCGAAGAAGCGGCTTCTTCGCACACAGAGCATTGTGGGGAGCGCAGGGAGCTCCTGAGAGCGGTTTGTGCCGAAAGAAGCCCGGGACCGGCACTTAGCTTCGGAGAGCTGCGTATCTGCGTCTTCTGCGTGTCTTGCCGCTCTACACTCAGCCAAAAGCTTTTCCACCATATCTTGCAAGGAGAAACTCTGCCAGGAAAGAAAACATCCAAAATCTTGTTCTAAAGCTTGCACGGGGGTCTGCAAAGAGTTTGGCAAGAATGAAAGGTAGTTGTCCAAAACTCGTTCTTTTCCAATAGAATAACCATGGAAAAGGCAGGAGAGTGGTAAAGTACTGTTTTCTCTAAGTCTGAATGCTGCCCACACTGTGCCTGTGTGCTGCAGCTTGCATCTTCGCCTTTGGGAAGCTGCCGCTCGCCGATTCTCCCGCAGGCGAAGAAGCGGCTTCTTGGCACACAGAGCATTGTGGCGAGCGCAGGGAGCTCCTGAGAGCGGTTTGTGCCGAAAGAAGCCCGGGACCGGCACTTAGCTTCGGAGAGCTGCGTATCTGCGTCTTCTGCGTGTCTTGCCGCTCTACACTCAGCAAAAAGCTTTTCCACCATATCTTGCAAGGAGAAACTCTGCCAGGAAAGAAAACATCCAAAATCTTGTTCTAAAGCTTGCACGGGGGTCTGCAAAGAGTTTGGCAAGAATGAAAGGTAGTTGTCCAAAACTCGTTCTTTTCCAATAGAATAACCATGGAAAAGGCAGGAGAGTGGTAAAGTACTGTTTTCTCTAAGTCTGAAGGCTGCCCACACTGTGCCTGTGTGCTGCAGCTTGCATCTTCGCCTTTGGGAAGCTGCCGCTCGCCGATTCTCCCGCAGGCGAAGAAGCGGCTTCTTCGCACACAGAGCATTGTGGCGAGCGCAGGGAGCTCCTGAGAGCGGTTTGTGCCGAAAGAAGCCCGGGACCGGCACTTAGCTTCGGAGAGCTGCGTATCTGCGTCTTCTGCGTGTCTTGCCGCTCTACACTCAGCAAAAAGCTTTTCCACCATATCTTGCAAGGAGAAACTCTGCCAGGAAAGAAAACATCCAAAATCTTGTTCTAAAGCTTGCACGGGGGTCTGCAAAGAGTTTGGCAAGAATGAAAGGTAGTTGTCCAAAACTCGTTCTTTTCCAATAGAATAACCATGGAAAAGGCAGGAGAGTGGTAAAGTACTGTTTTCTCTAAGTCTGAAGGCTGCCCACACTGTGCCTGTGTGCTGCAGCTTGCATCTTCGCCTTTGGGAAGCTGCCGCTCGCCGATTCTCCCGCAGGCGAAGAAGCGGCTTCTTCGCACACAGAGCATTGTGGCGAGCGCAGGGAGCTCCTGAGAGCGGTTTGTGCCGAAAGAAGCCCGGGACCGGCACTTAGCTTCGGAGAGCTGCGTATCTGCGTCTTCTGCGTGTCTTGCCGCTCTACACTCAGCCAAAAGCTTTTCCACCATATCTTGCAAGGAGAAACTCTGCCAGGAAAGAAAACATCCAAAATCTTGTTCTAAAGCTTGCACGGGGGTCTGCAAAGAGTTTGGCAAGAATGAAAGGTAGTTGTCCAAAACTCGTTCTTTTCCAATAGAATAACCATGGAAAAGGCAGGAGAGTGGTAAAGTACTGTTTTCTCTAAGTCTGAAGGCTGCCCACACTGTGCCTGTGTGCTGCAGCTTGCATCTTCGCCTTTGGGAAGCTGCCGCTCGCCGATTCTCCCACAGGCGAAGAAGCGGCTTCTTCGCACACAGAGCATTGTGGCGAGCGCAGGGAGCTCCTGAGAGCGGTTTGTGCCGAAAGAAGCCCGGGACCGGCACTTAGCTTCGGAGAGCTGCGTATCTGCGTCTTCTGCGTGTCTTGCCGCTCTACACTCAGCAAAAAGCTTTTCCACCATATCTTGCAAAGAGAAACTCTGCCAGGAAAGAAAACATCCAAAATCTTGTTCTAAAGCTTGCACGGGGGTCTGCAAAGAGTTTGGCAAGAATGAAAGGTAGTTGTCCAAAACTCGTTCTTTTCCAATAGAATAACCATGGAAAAGGCAGGAGAGTGGTAAAGTACTGTTTTCTCTAAGTCTGAATGCTGCCCACACTGTGCCTGTTTGCTGCAGCTTGCATCTTCGCCTTTGGGAAGCTGCCGCTCGCCGATTCTCCCGGAGGCGAAGAAGCGGCTTCTTCGCACACAGAGCATTGTGGCGAGCGCAGGGAGCTCCTGAGAGCAGTTTGTGCCGAAAGAAGCCCGGGACCGGCACTTAGCTTCGGAGAGCTGCGTATCTGCGTCTTCTGCGTGTCTTGCCGCTCTACACTCAGCAAAAAGCTTTTCCACCATATCTTGCAAGGAGAAACTCTGCCAGGAAAGAAAACATCCAAAATCTTGTTCTAAAGCTTGCACGCAGGTCTGCAAAGAGTTTGGCAAGAATGAAAGGTAGTTGTCCAAAACTCGTTCTTTTCCAATAGAATAACCATGGAAAAGGCAGGAGAGTGGTAAAGTACTGTTTTCTCTAAGTCTGAAGGCTGCCCACACTGTGCCTGTGTGCTGCAGCTTGCATCTTCGCCTTTGGGAAGCTGCCGCTCGCCGATTCTCCCGGAGGCGAAGAAGCGGCTTCTTCGCACACAGAGCATTGTGGCGAGCGCAGGGAGCTCCTGAGAGCGGTTTGTGCCGAAAGAAGCCCGGGACCGGCACTTAGCTTCGGAGAGCTGCGTATCTGCGTCTTCTGTGTGTCTTGCCGCTCTACACTCAGCAAAAAGCTTTTCCACCATATCTTGCAAAGAGAAACTCTGCCAGGAAAGAAAACATCCAAAATCTTGTTCTAAAGCTTGCACGGGGGTCTGCAAAGAGTTTGGCAAGAATGAAAGGTAGTTGTCCAAAACTCGTTCTTTTCCAATAGAATATAACAACGGAAAAGGCAGGAGAGTGGTAAAGTACTGGTTTCTCTAAGTCTGAATGCAGCCCACACTGTGCCTGCATGGTGCGGCTTGCATCTTCGCCTTTGGGAAGCTGCCGCTCGCAGTGTCTCCCGAGGCGAAGAAGCGGCTTCTTTGCACACAGAGCATTGGGCCGGTCGCGGTGAGCACCTAAGAGCGGCTTCTGCCGAAAGAAGCCCGGGACCGGCACTTAGCTTCGGAGAGCTGCGTATCTGCGTCTTCTGCGTGTCTTGCCGCTCAACACTCAGCAAAAAGCTTTTCCACCATATCTTGCAAAGAGAAACTCTGCCAGGAAAGAAAACATCCCCGATCTTCTTCTAAAAGTTGCACAGAGGACTGCAGGGTGTTTAAGAAGATGAAAAGGATAGTGTCCCGAAACTCCTTTTATTCGAATATAACGTGAATGAAACGGCAGGAGAATGCTAATGTACTCGTTTCTATCAATTTGAAAGTTTCACACGCTATATCCGTGTGCTGCGGCTTGCATCTTCGCCTTTGGGAAGCGGCCGTTCTCTCCATCTCCCGGAGGCGAAGAAGTGGCTTCTTCGCGCACAGAGCATTGTGCCAGTGGCGGTGTTCTCCGGAGAGCGGCTTCTGACGAAAGACGCCCTGGCAGGGGGCTTAGTTTCGGAGAGCTCTTTACTCTGCCTTCTGCCTCTCTGGTCGCATAAAACTTAGCAAAAAGCTTTTTTACTATGTCTTGCAAGGACCAACTGTGCCAGTATGGAAAGCATCTCCGCTCTTGTTCTAGAAGTTGCACGGAGGTCTGCAGAGTGTTTAGCAAGAAGCAAAAGAAAGTTGTCCAAAACTCCTTCTTTTGGAATGGTAATGTGAATGGAAAAGGCCGGAGAGTGGTAAGGTACTGTTTTCTTTAGGTTTGAGAGCTGCACACACAATCCCCATGTTGTGCGACTTTTTTCTTCGCTTTTAAAGACGCGGCCGCGGTCTCCGTCTCCCGGAGGCGAAGAAGCCGCTTCTTTGCACACAGAGCATTGTGCCGGTCGCGCTGCGCTCCGGAGCACGGCTTCTGCGGAAAGACGCCCGGGAGCGGTCCTTACCTTCGGAGAGCTCCGTATCTCTGAATCTGCGTCTCTTGTCGCCTACATCTTAGCAAAAAGCTTTTCTACTAGGTCTCGCAAGGAGAAACTCTCCCAGTACAAAAAGCATCCCGGATCTTTTTCTGGAAGTTGCACGGAGTGTCAGCAGAGTGTTAGGCAAGAAGCAAAAGAAAGTTGTCCAAAACCCCTTTTCTTCCAATGTTAATGTGAATTGAAAAGGCAGGAGAATGAGGAAGTGCTGTTTTCTGTCCGTTTGAAAGCTGTCACAAGGAGAAACTCTATCAGCACCTCAAGTTTTCCTCCATTTTACTCCCGATCTTTCTTTTGCTGTGCAGTCAAGAAGCACCCCACTTTCTTAGTTATGCTGCAGGTTGTCTTCAAATGGCTTTGCTTTCTGTCCCCTCCTCCCCATTTCTAACAGGCACAAGCACATTCCCTTCCCGGAACAAAATCCTGGTAATAGAGCCAGGAAGACTACGCTTTGACTTTGAGAACCAAAACCTATCTAAGAGAAAATAGTCCATTCTTTGAGACCCAATATCACACATCTGTGTGCAGGAGGAAGAGGGGTGCGTGCGTGCGTGAATGGGAAGTGTACTCGCCAACAAACTAGAGCCAATATTAGTAACCAACATGTAACAAGTGTGGACGTATCTAATTCCCGGCTCTTTTTTGGATCTTTTTTCTTCAAGGTTATTTTGCTTTTAAAGATTTTCTAGTCATTTGAAAGATTCTTCTTGGTTTGTGTGAGAATAGAAATCTCCATAAAGCTTACTACGTAAAAGCAGGGTAATCTTTTGGACTTGATGATGACTATTTGGGAGATGATATTTCCATCTGCATAAATCAATTTCCTTGTTTTGGAAATATTTTTGTCACGGAAAGTAGTAAGTTTCAAGATGTGTTTTTAGAAGGTGTAAAAATTGAGATCCTCATTTGTAGCAAAGCAATACAAAGAATATCCCTTAAAACCATCCACTCCATCATTTCATTTTTGTATTTTTGTCTTTTCAATAGCTAGTTCTCACTTTCAGGTGGCTTTTAAATGCCATGGTTTGACACAATTTTGTTATTCATTTCTAAGCTTCAAAATGATATTTAAGAAGAGTAATTTCCTGTAACTACTGGACAGTTTGCAAATTAACATCAAAGTGGAGGGAGGGAGGGAAGGAAGTGGCAGAAGGACGTGGCAGAAAGAAGGACATAGTGGAAGGAAGGCAGTGAAGGAAGGAAGTGGGGGAAGGAAAGAAAAGAAAGAAGGAAAGAGAGAAAGAAAAAGAAAGAAAGAAAGAAAGAAAGAAAGAAAGAAAGAAAGAAAGAAAGAAAGAAAGAAAGAAAGAAAGAAAGAAAGAAAGAAAGAAAGAAAGAAAGAAAGAAAGAAAGAAAGAAAGAAAGAAAGAAAGAAAGAAAGAAAGAAAGAAAGAAAGAAAGAAAGAAAGAAAGAAAAAGAAAGAAAGAAAAGGAAGGGAAAAAGAAGGAACAAGGGAAAGAGGGAAAGGGGGAAAGGGGGAAAGGGGGAAAGGGGGAAAGGGGGAAAGGGGGAAAGAAAGAAAGAAAGAAAGAAAGAAAGAAAGAAAGAAAGAAAGAAAGAAAGAAAGAAAGAAAGAAAGAAAGAAAGAAAGAAAGAAAGAAAGAAAGAAAGAAAGAAAGAAAGAAAGAAAGAAAGAAAGAAAGAAAGAAAGAA
Source organism: Molothrus aeneus (assembly GCF_037042795.1). Classification (NCBI taxonomy): domain Eukaryota; kingdom Metazoa; phylum Chordata; class Aves; order Passeriformes; family Icteridae; genus Molothrus; species Molothrus aeneus. Next base: position 47,809 of record NW_027098982.1, read on the forward strand.
AGAAAGAAAGAAAGAAAGAAAGAAAGAAAGAAAGAAAGAAAGAAAGAAAGAAAGAAAGAAAGAAAGAAAGAAAGAAAGAAAGAAAGAAAGAAAGAAAGAAAGAAAGAAAGAAAGAAAGAAAGAAAGAAAGAAAGAAAGAAAGAAAGAAAGAAAGAAAGAAAGAAAGAAAGAAAGAGAGAGAAGGGAAGAAAATTCCCAAATGTCAGAAACGTTAAAGATGATAAAATACTTGCGTGTATGATAAAGAGCGAGGACTAGATATTAGATATAGTATTGCTAAATGGCACATAAATGTGAGACCCAAACAGTTCAACTCATTGGATAGCAGTTTCTCAGCATGAATATGTTATTTCTAGCTTCAACTTCTTACTGCTACTGTACAGAATGATTACCATAGAATAATGGAATGGTTGGCTTTGGAAGGGACCTTAAATTCACCTACCTCCTCCCCACCATGTCATTGTCAGGGACACCTTCCACTAGACCGCCTTAAGCTCAAAGACCCATTCAAGCTGGCCTTGATCCCTTCCAGGAATTGGTCACCCACAACATGTTCTAGTGTCTCCCAACCATCTTGGCAAGGAATTTCTTCCCAATAGCCAAAGGAAACCTATACTCTTCAGGTTTTAAAGCCATCCACACTTTTCCTATTGCTCCGTGCCCTTGTGTAGCTCACTTGCCTCCTTCTGGTAGGCTGTCTTCAGCTACTGGAGAGCTGCTCTAACAATTTGCCCAGAGTCTGCTCTTCTCCAGGCTGAGAAAACGCCTGCGGGACTCTGACTTGATGACAGACTTCATGTGCTGCACTGGGGGCTCAGACCATTCTTCTTCTTGGAATTGTTGTAGGATGCTCAACCCCTGTTGACTGTGGTACAGGTACACAGTTCATTGTGGTACAGGTAATAAATAGATGATTGTTTTAATAAAGACACAATTGAAATGATAAGAGCTAAATTTTAACGCAAAATTAATTGGAGAAAGATTCCTAAACCTGTGGCCCGTTACCCCAGCCCATCCATTGATTGTAAATGACATTCCTTGCAGATGTTATGATACATGAACCAAAGCCAAGTGATGGATACTGCTTAAGATAGATGTTCTACCTGCTTACTGCAATATGGTCTTATCAGTCTAAAACAATCCCCGAACATTAAGAACAAGAGATTACATCATGAAGTAATGAAGTGCTTTGGTTGAAAGTAAAAGGCATTTGAAAGAAATGGGTTTGGGGGTTAACGCAGCAAGATCTCAGAAATGGAGTGCCAGCTTAGTTCTCTGCTTCAGAGACAAGTGAAGCAATTCAGAAGTGTCCTCCTGTGAAAAAGGTTGACAGATCTTTCTGCACAACAGTTAACAGACGGCATCAGAAATGTGTGCAAATAACATACTAGCCACTACAAGTTTGTCCTCCAGGAGTGGAAGGGCCACTCAGACGCATAGCAGTGGTCTTGCTGCTGTGCCTGTTCAAATAGACAGAAAAGAATGAGGAAAACAAATTTTTCCATCTAGTTTGTTTCAGTATTGGTACAAAGACTATTTTCCCGCCCTCAGGAGACAGCAAAAACAGTCAACAACTGAAATGCTTCAGAAATGGAAATGATCTGAATCACAAATATTTCTTTTCACATCAAATTTAAAGCCTAAGTCATAACTGTCAAACAGATAGAACTACTTAAAGATGAATGTACTATACATACTAAAATATTCCCAGAGATAACTATTGTGTCCTTAGTCTGTTTAAAAGTCTAGACTTCCTGGTAAAAAAACTTGTACAGCGCTGAGGTAGCTCCACGACATTCTCTTTTCAGATTAATTAAACTCTTCAGTCTCACCACCGTTACCAATGGATTTCTGTAAGTCCTTGAAAACCAGTAATTTCCCTTTTTTCCTTCTATGAAAAAAATGACAGTGACAAGAGTTATTTGCACTCCCTATTTTCTGAAACAAGCCTGAACATCAAGCCTTAAGAACTTTATCATGAGTTTTACTTCAAACTAAATTTTAAGAGAATGGCAGAAAGAATGGGAGCCTCAAGCAAAAGAATTTAGGCTTCTAATTCTTGGGTTGTCTTCTTACTTACCTAAGACAAGAAGTGGAAAGAGAATAGATTAGAGTTAGCAGCTGTTTAAGATTTGCACGTACTCTTCCACTCTTCCAAGAGGTCAAGGATGCTTTTCTGGCCCTCCCTCCCTCCACAAGCTGCAGCTTCCTTCAAAGCACATTCACCTGCTGTGCAATGGAGCTCCCCACGAGCTCCATTGTGTTCCTCCACGGTTCTCCAGGGACTGCTGGGAGACAACCTGCTTGATGATGATGTCCTCCAGGGACTGTGGGGGATTCTTTGCTGTGTCAACTGGAGCACCTTCTCCTCCTTCTTGTCTCACTTTAGTATCATGCAGCTGCTTCTCATACTTCTTTTTTCCCTCACTTGTCACTGCCTATTCATATGTTTTGTACTTTTGACAATATATTTTCACAATGACTGATGGGCTCAGTTGCAGAAATGTGTCTTGCTAGAAAATTGGATACTATAGAAAACCATGATTTTACAGCAAAGAATAGTGGAAGTACAAATATACTGCTAAAGAACCGGAAAATTGACAATCATTCATTGTAATACGTCCCCTCATTTTGCCTTCTTTCTCCTTAAGATCTGGAAAGACTACTGGGCACTGAAAAACACTACAGTGTTGTTTCAAAGAAAAGACTTTTTTAGGATTCTAAGGCGCATGTTCCAATTGCTTGAGAAAATTGAGAAAAGGCACTTTGTCTTTTGTGATAAATATCATTAGCCAGTAGGGACAAAGTCTGACCAACAAGAGCAGATCAAAATCTGATGAGACCAAGCAATATACCTTGAGTGGCCAGGACAGAACCATTGAGTCATTGAATCTGTTGAATTGGAAGGACCCCATCAGGATCATCATCAGTCCAACTCCTGGCCCTGCCTGGGGCCATCCTTGAGAATCACACCATATGCCTGAGAGCAATGTCCCAAACTCAGACAGGTGTGATGGTGTGACCACTCCCTGGAAAGACTCTTCCAGTGCCCAGCCATTCTCTGGTTAAAAACTTTTTCCGGATACCCAACCTAAACCTCCCCTGACTCAGCTGCATGCCATTTCTTTGAGTCCTGTCTTTGTAGACCTCATTTGAGGACTTTCTAATACCAAGGTGATTCCGCCCCAGAGCAGAGCAGAGCAGAGCAGAGCAGAGAAGAGCAGAGCAGAGCAGAGCAGAGCAGAGCAGAGCAGAGCAAGACAATCCCCTTCCTTGCCCAGCTGGTGATACTGTGCCTGATGCACCCCAGGACAGGCTTGGCCCTCCTGGCTGCCAGGGCACTGCTGATGCACATTCAGCTTGCCATTGGCCAGGAGCCTGGGTCCCTTTCTGCAGTGCTTCTCCCAGCCTCTTGCTCCCTCCCCAGTCTATACACCCACCAGGATTGCCCTGTTGCAGGTGCTGAATCCAGCACTTGCCCTTGTTCCACTCCATCTGGTTGGTGATTGCCTGTGGGAATCCTCAAAAACAGAGGGGTTTGGGAAAGCTGCAAAAGGAAGGCCTCAGAGACAGCAGAACTGTCATTGGAGCTAAGCAGTAGTCATAAGGTTTGTCAGCAGAAAAATTAGATGAGAAGTAGAAAAGTAAGGACAAATGGAACAATGGTCTGTGTATTAATGCTTGTCTAGAATAACTCCCTAAGCTACAGCAAAGTATATCTAGCGCGATGTTAGGTAGTTCTAAGCTTAATAATGGAGCTCTGTGCGTTGTATCTTAAGGCTTACAAGCAGGTCTTTTATTCGAAAGAAGCGAGCATCGTTCTAAGCCCAGGTACATGTCTTTATAGTGATTGGACAGAAGTACTGTCAATATGCTTTTGCTTTGTGTGATTGGTCAAAAAACTTTTCAAGTAAGTTGTAACATTAAGTTCTTTGTCTGCTGCTGGGGACGTGAGCTGCTGGCAGCTTCCCATTGTCATCACCATGTCATGAGACTGATGCTGGAAAAAAACCAGCTTGAGACGCCGTCCCCAGCAGTCCCGCCCCTTTTGTGATTTGTGCATAGACTCCCGGCCAGCAAGAATTGCCCATCTCTCCTATTTGGCAAGATCTCTCTGCAAGGTCTCTGTGCCCTCAAGGGAGTTAGTTCACAGCTCCTCCCAATGTAGTGTCTTTGGCAAACTGTCTTAATATTCCTTCAAGTGCTGTGTCCAGGTTGTTCAAAAGATGTTGAAGAGAACTGGCCCAATGATGATACTGTCTTAGCCACTGAAATAAGTGCTTCATACTTCCTCTTGTGCAGAAATCACAACAAATTTCTTTTCTATCCATGCAGATATCTTTTCTTATGCTCATGCTTTTTATCCCAACAGCAGCTGACACGACATTTACAGGCACAGCAACAGCACACTTTTCCTGCTCTTACTAGACTTAACAATTTTGCAACCGGTCAATCAGTGACCTTTGCAACTAAAGTCAGACCTTCAGCATTTCTCATTAAATGAATGTCTTCAGAAGAAAACTTTGCTGCCTACTCTGTACGACTGAAGAATAGATGATAATGAGTTAGCATCACAATCAGTTAAGTACAGAGCCTATACTTTAGCAGGGAAAAAATTAAAAGAAGAGCTCTTTTATGCAACAACTATCTGAGAAACAAAACAACTAGGATCTTCCACAGGGTTCCCTGCAGTAGAAATGTACTTGTATGAATGCAGAAGATAAAAGATGTGGTTTTGAAAGGCTATGTCCTTGCTAAGCTAAATTGGATCTCATCCTGTAGATGAAAGATCAAGGAGCTCAAAGCGGAGCTAGAGAGACATGTCCAGATAATGAGACAGAGCAAAGCATTTTCCAAGATAATTAAGCATTCTGGTGGACTGGCCAGTTAGGTTAAATCTGCCACACCCATTCACTTTCGGGGACTGAACTGTGGAGTGCTAAACCGTATCTGCTGCTGTGCAAAGTAAAAGAGATCCATCCAAATTGTATGGTTAGTGTGAACACTCTCACTCTCAATTGTAAAACACTTCATAAGCTATTAATCAGTCTTAGGAACAAAATGAAATAAAGCTGTTATGCCATCTGGGAATGGGAAAACATGTTCAAAATATTTTTTTCTCTATGCTTTCTTCTTTTTTCTTTTTCTTTTTTTCTTTTTTTTTTTTTTTTTTTTAATCCCACATTATGTGATTGATAATTTCAACCATTCTGGAATGCTTTTAACAGATGAACCCAGCACAGTAGTTTTATTACAGGCTCTTGTCCCTTACATGCTTCAGGACAGGTTTGGAATATACTCCACAGTCAATTAGTGGTTTTTTATCTCTTTTCCCAGAGACAACTTTTAAAGGACTACTTAACCCCTAAAAATCATAATTTCTCTGGTTTCTCCAAGCTTTTTGAGAAAGCTGTTTTGGTTTTGTTTTGGTTTGTTGTTTGTTTTGTTTTATTGCATCATTCCTAATGTCTTCAGACCTACTACAAGAAGAAGTTAAAAATAGATCTTATTTGAAGAGACTGTTAAAGCTAATGAACTGCCAGTCTTGGTATTTGTATCTTTCTAAATCCTTTAAATTCCAAGGTTGCCTTCCTGAATCCTCAGTTACTTAGAAAACATTGTGTTTATAAAACAGACCCAGTTCAATTGCTTCTGCAAACTCACCTTCATTTTATAGGATTGTACTTCAAGAAATCTTGCTTCATTCAAACATTGAAAGTACAGATTTGACATCATCTGTGACCCTTCGATCTGTCTGAACTGTATTTCATTGTGTGAGTTTCTCAGTTGCTTCAAATAAGGACAGAATCTTTTCAATTTGCATAGCATGTTATCTGAAGATCTCCTGTCTGCTTTCTTCACTTGCTTTAATGGGAAGACAAGGGAAATACATTTTGAATGTTATCTTTTAGAGTCTACTTTTACCTACCAGTGTGCTTATATGGACTAGAACCAATGTCAGCTTGAAAGAAGGTATTGTCACGATCCGCTGATACCAAGGGGTTGGTTAACTGGTTGGTTGGTTAACTGATCTCGGAGTGCAACAGACAACCTGGAAAGGGGATTGCAGTATCAATCCAAACAAATGCACCTTTATAGAATGACCACAGCAAATGCCTGAAAGGAATCAGGGAGAGGAAAAGAATAAAAAAGAGGGGGAGAAAGAGAGAGGAGTATAGCTACCAAACATGGAGAGACTAAGTCCTCTTAGTCCAGCCGATAGAGTTTGCCTAGTCACGTTGGGAAGATCTCAAGTCCTGGTTAACTCAAGGTTCTATTATAGTCCATTGCTGAGGGGGGAAACAGAATCTTGAAATGGCTGAGATACAATCAAGAAGAAGAAGAAGTCTATTGAAATTGCTGAGGGGGAAAAAGATATTGAAGACGGGTACAGACAGTCCATGTTCTCAGCAGGATAAGTCAGTATCAGCAGTGAGTGGGACCCACTGTTTCAGGACTGCTTTCTGGGGGAAACCAGTCTAGGTCCGGTGAACACATCTGTAGGCAACACTCAGCAGGCATCCTGCTTCAGTCAGGCCAGCACCCCTGCATCAGAATTACAGGTGTCTCAGTCTCAGTCCTTGGTAGGGGGGCTTCAACCTCGGTGCCTCACGCTGGTAGTGGAGATGAAGGATTTTCCATGGGGGGGCTACCAAGTTGCCCCAGCAAGTTCATCTGGCCAAGAGGTGGGAAAATTCCTGGTCTATTGTCGTGAAGCAGGTGCAAGCATATAGGCCGGGTCGCCCTTTGGCAGGCCCTGCTAGAAGCAGTCACTGAAGACACAGCTGTGAACAATCACTTGGCAGGCCAGAATTCTGCTCAGGGGCCTCAGGATTTTTGGTGTTCATCCATTACTGGCAGGCCAGAATTCCCATCGGTGTCTTTAGGGTCCCAGTGTCTGTCCTGGGAATGGTCGTGAGGCAAATGAGGGGAACTTTAGACTGTCTTTCACACGTATCAGAAAATCTATTTACTGAAATGGCCAAAAAGAATGCATAACATTTACAATTGAGGGGGAAAAAGAAAACCAAACTCAAACCGTTGGAGCAATATCATTCTAGAGAATGCCATGTCTCTATGAAAAATACAAAAAAATTTCTGTTTTCAAACGCACCCACAAATCACCATTTTGCATCTTTTTTGTTGTTGTTGTTGTTGTTTGTTTTAAAGCTCTGGCACTTATCTGATTCCTTTTTGAGTTAGTTCAGCTCATTAATCTAGTAAGAAAGCTGCTAAAATTAAACTGAAAAACCTATGGGGAACAGGATGCCACTTCAGCCATGTTGTAGGGAAGCATTAGGTCAGCCTTCTGTCTTGTAGAAATATGTCTGTCATATAGGAAAATCAATGTGTAGCACTATCTTATTTTGAACTTTCTCATTGCTACTGGGTTCCTGAATGATCAAGATGGTTTAAACCAACAACAGGCAGCCCTCTAAGATACTCCCCAAACTATTGCAATGGAATAACTTGATCAGGTGAAGAGCTCGCTATGCAAAAGCTGAATATGATGTCAAGAATGCTTTGTTGTGGATTACCATTGTTTGGGATCATTTATCCCTTACCCTCCCATGTAGGTATAGGAAAAATTTAAGAAACCACAAGGCTTTTACAGCTGTTCTTGTATTTTGGGATCGTAAGGACTTGGGTTGGTAAACAAAACTGTGGTGAGTTTTACTATTGACTTTATCGCTGTTTCACTTTGAATTAACTGCTTTGCATTTCAGCTTACCCATCAGTATAATGAGAAGAAGAATATCTTCCTTCCTGCCCAAAAGATGTTGAATTATGCCTGTGATGTCACGGACTTAAAGACGAAAACCATTGTGATTGAAAGGAAGTATTGGCATGCCACAAGGTAACTGGAGTGAGCTGTGTTTCCTCCTCAGCTTCACTGTGATAGTAGAATTTTAATTAGCAGTTCCAAAACTTTGTCTTAGCATAGTCTGGTGACATATCTCAGTAGAGCAGTGTCCTAGGGTGACTTTATGATGTTGTATCCCCAGCCATCTGTTCTGTTAATGCTGGATATTATATTCTCTGCCTTCAAGACTGCTTCTGAGAGCAAAGGTGGGGAGAAGAAGAAGTACGGAGTTTGTTATCACAGGCTGCACTCACTCTTCTAAAAGCAACACTGCTCCACATTCTGTGCTGCACTGTGTTGTCTGGGCACTGATGGAGCAGAACAGAGTGTTCTTTGCTTTTCAGTTGGTTTAGCTGGCTGAGGCAGAGTTTTCCCTGGACTGTCTTTTTTCTTTCCCTTTTCTTGGAACTGTTCAAACCTGCTCCAGACTGGGACCTGGAGAGCACTGAGAGCTTGCACTTTGTGGCCTATGGGGGCCTACTCTGGGCAGCAGCCTTTCCTAGTGCCGGAGGGATTGATAACAGAGCAAGCATCCACAGGAGAGACTTTCTGAATTTGTTGTCTCTTCAGAGCGGCGATTGAGTTTTGTCATCTGGTATTGTTCATTTTTTGTGCTGGCGGGTGCTTTCCCTGGTAAATAAACAGATTTTTTCCACTTCTCTCAGAGGAAATGTTTCCCAGACCAGTTGAGGGGAGGGGCCGTGTAGGTGGGCTTTCTGGGGGGGGCCCCCTGAGACATAAACTTTAAAGAAATTTAGGGATTTTAGAGGAGCTGAGGTTTTAGTTAGAGATAAGCCTTATTAGAGTTTATCAAAATAAATAGGTAGGCCTTGTTGAAGTTAAGAGTTAGTAGTTAACTAATAATTGATTGCTTGTCAACATCATGTTTGCTTAGCTGGGTTTATCATGAAGAATATAGAAACTCATAAATAGCTTTTAGGAACATAAGACAATTGTAGGCCACCTCTGTTCTGAAACCAATTGAAGATGGGGAATGGGAGTTCTACCAATGGGTTCATTTGTCATATTTGCATTGAAAATGTAGAAAGTTCAGAACCAGGAAGACTTCATTTATTTCCTCATTTTGGAACCCCTCCCCATGAAAGGGACCACCGATTCATTTTGAGGAACAAACTACGTGTGCTTAATAGCTTTTGAACTAATTACCATACGAAGTGAGGAATGATGGGATGTACCTAAATTATGAATATGTATTTGTCTTTTGGGTATTCAATACTTGTATAGATAAAAAGACTCTGTTATCACCTCTAAATCACAGTGTGTATTTGGGAGCTATCCCGCACGCTGCCCAGCGTTGCAATAAACATACACTTTCTAATTTTGAACTGTTAGAGAGCCTTGGTCCGTCACAGTTGGATATCAGTACTAGATCAATATTTTTAATAAATCACCCCTTCTTGAGGATTGCTGCCAAATTTGCCCTAAACCAAGACAAGCAGGATCTGCGATTTAGAGAATGATGGAATCACTTTGGTTGGAAAAGACCTTTAAGAACATTGAGTCTAAATGTAATTAGCAAACACAACCATCAAGCAATGTTTTGCTGTCTGAAGAGAACATGGTTTATCTGGTAAGCTTTGCAAGTATTTGTGTCATCACAAGCATGCATGTCCAATGCATTAGATGGGTATATAATAAGAAACCTGTGCAAATCAACAGAATGATTCTCAGGGTAGGATATTGGCATGTTTCATCCTTCTTCCCGACTTCTTCCAATGAATTATTTTTACAAAGTAATGATTGGAATTGTTACTCTTTTGACGGTTCTTGTTGTATTACTGACATTTTTGGCATAGGAATGCCAAATAGGCTAATTCACCTAGTTTTTCAGATAAAGACCAAGATTTAGTGTTGCTTAAGCTGGAGGCAGAAATATTTAAATCTTCCAGCCTCCTTCTTAGTACCTAATTTCTATTACAATATCAGTGCACAATCTTGTCCCTTAAGGTCCAGCTAGCTCAGTTTATACCAACAGGGTGACATTAGTAGGGCTCACGTGATGCTGCACACAGAAGCCCTCGGGGTGCACCTCTAGCAGACAGTAATTCATGCACTTGGACCATCCCAGTGCTGACTTTGGATCACCAGAAGAGTAGAACTAGAGAGATTTGATGGAGAGCTCTCTGGAGGAAGTGGCCTGAAGAAGACAGCAGAAATCCCATCTGTGTGTTTGTACAAATAACGTGAATACCATTTACAGAAAAAGATCTTCAAATGGATCTAGCTTTTTCTGCAGACTATTTGTCAACTATATGCATTACATGGACAGTTCCACTGAGCATCTGAAATACAGCTGCGTTTAAGTGGATTGATTCAGGGTTGGAAAGCGGTGAAATAAAGCTTTTCAGGAATAGCTGACATCCAAGTCCCGCAGAAATTTACCTATTTTTAATGTCCAGATGCTTTTTAAAATCATGGGTGACCATTTAGCTACCTAATAGCTTTAATCAGAAATACAAAGAAAATTTTAAACTCCCATCTTTTATAGCTTGAATATTTTTCTTTGTTTATTTCCTGGTTTCCAATTCAGGTCTACAAATCATATGATTAGGTAATGAGAACTCATGCTGTATAAAAATATTTCGTGCTATACTTCCAAGTCAAGGCCATGTTTTTCCCGGAACTGTTTAAAAAAATAAAATTCTATCTGGATTCTCTCTAGCCCACACTCATCATTATATAAAGTCATTTAAATATTATATTTTGACTTTACATGGTGCAATTATATTCAGAAATCCAAGGCTCTATTGTTAGATTGTTTGTATGGTTTTCTGGCAATTCTAACTTCCCACAACCACCCTTGGCAGCTATATATTTTTGCAGCAAGGCATCACAGGGGTCTGTGAGAAGTTTGAATGTGAAGCAGAGCTAACATTAAAATACACGTGACATACTCGAAATATTTCACTTCCGAAAGTTACAGTTTGCTTAGATGGAAGGAAATATGAAATAAATAAACCTCACACAACATTTCTAAATCTTGGAAATCTATTACCTGAACTTTGAGTCAGTTTGCAGGACAGGACTCTGTAGAAATGCAAATGTGAAGTCCAAGGAATAGAGCAGAAGGTGTATTGGGCAGGGGTACAGAAGATTGCTCTGAAGGGTGATGTAAGCAAGATTGCATCCTATAAAGATAGCAGCTGCTTCTGCTGGTGCCAACATAGAGAATTTGCGCCACCAGCCTAGTTTTCTGGGGACATTTGACCTGTACACTCTTGAGGGCTTGTAGATGGGAATGAATGTGTCCTTTGATCTGTTTTTTTCTTTTGAATGTCTATGACCTGACTTGCTATTGTGTACTGTACTGTATCGTTTTAGAAACAGACACGTTTCATCTGTTTGAAAGCTGTAGTTGAAAGTGAGCTTGCAATCATGAGTTGGCTGTCAAAAGAATTAATTTTCTGCTTTAAGCAAAATATCAATAGAAACATTCCATCCACTCCTATGATACAGATTCCTTTTGAATTTACAGGGTAATTTGCATTAGTGAGTATACTGCATGTGCAATAAATACACCTTGCTTGGTTTCTAATGATGATAATAGTCCTCTTTGTATTACTCTAAGGATTGAACTCACCATCATTATTTTCCTGTTCTCATTGAACTGTAAAGGAAAAATAGTTTTGCATTAACCAAGGAGTAAAATGCATGGATTTAGCATCATTCTTGCAAGTAGTCCTCGATTCTGAAAATACCTCTCAGAAGCTGCATCAAATGGCAAAGCTAGACAGATTGCAGAATGCAGAACCTGCCATTTAGGATCAGGTACAAAATAACACCCAAGAAATTCTTCATGGATGCTGCATAAGTACAAAGACGCCGTTATTTAAAAGAGAAAAATAGTCAATGTGAAACGTGTTTGATGAATAAAAAGCTATGCTAATCAAGAGACTACAGTGCCAAGTGTGCTACAAGGCTTTTTTGTAATTAACATCATTCCCAGCATGAAAAAATACTATTTTTATTGTAGATTGCTTAAGAGTGCACAACAGTTTGGAAAAAAGTGCTTTGCTTTTTCTATTCATAGGAACTGTGTATCATGGTAAGAGATACTGTAAACAGGTTTTGGAAAACAATGTTATTTTGAAGATTCATTCTATTCAGAAATACTTCCCATGAAAAAATTTGCTCTGCCTTCCATCCTGAAGACTCTTAAAGGAAAATGTCTTTGTTGCATTCTCTTCACACTAGTTCAGGAGCTCAGTCTTACCTGCATTCTAATGCTTTTTTATGTTCCTGATGGCATGGCTTAGACATCCTTGTCTCCATTACCATCATGATTTCCAGATCAAGTGATGAGAATTTTTCTTCAGGATTGGTGAAGTTAAGTGTCATAACATTTTTGTCAAGTCAATTTGAAGGGGTTTTTTTGCCAAAGGAATCTCTTCCTTCCTAATGAAAACCATTGGCAATAGCAAACCTACCCAGTTTTTCAGGAAGTCAAATAATACATCTCCACTGTACAAGGTCCTCCGTTTGTTTTTTTTTCACCAGAAGAAAACTGCTGTTTTCTTCTTCTTCTTCTTCTATCACCTTAGACTTACTTTCTTCCAAAATCTTTTTAAACCTTTAGATTACTTTCACAGTGTGCTATAGCATATGTATTTGAAAAGACCATTTGTACATATTCAAATGGCTTACTTCTAATCTATTAAGAAATGGCTGTACTTCTATTAAGGAAACATAAAGGTGCAGTAATATTTTTTCTTCTACAAAATTTAAAAAGCCCCAACTATTAAAAATGATACCAGCAAATGATGTCTGTAAGACTGAGGCAGGAGACTTTTTTCCAGAACAATGTGCAGTTCTTCCCAATTCTATTTTTCCCTCCGATTACTTTGTACAAAAATAGTTTTACACAGTCTTCTAATAGTGGCGTGTTACTAGTGGGGTAGAGTATTGCCCTGCCAGCATTGGAATTGACTCGACTGTAGTTGTGTTCAAATTTGCTGATGAGACAAGGTTTTTTTGCTGAACGCACTTCAGCAAGCAAGAGAGCTTCTTAGTCTTAAGATGCTATGAGTCCCAGAAGAAGATGAATGAGGTGATGACATGCCTTGTGTTCTGAAGAGAGATCAAAACTTATTTCTGGGGTCACCCCCCCTCTTGGTACAGAAAGCACACAGAGGGCTTTGAAGCAGCACTTTCACCCTCTTTGCATTCACTAGTAAATCGGAGACAGAGCTTGCCCGAAGGTTTGTGCAAAAATACTCTTTTGATGCAACTCTTAACCAGACAAAATCTCTGGGAAAATTTGCAGTGGCAGAAAGCAATTTTCCCTTCCTGGGAAATCTACTGAAACGGTTCAGAAGTTATTCCCATTCCCTGTTGCTAACCTCTGCTGTCTAGCTGTCCGATATGTTTGGGACCATGTTGAAATCATTCTAAACAATGTACTGATGCCGCACTGTTGAGTAAACATAGGTCTTTTCCATAGGTGTCAGGGAAAAATATTTCTGTTGGTAAAAATGATAGAAAACAATACCAGCATGGCAGAAAAACAATTACATCAATAGAATGAAGATGCCCAGAATTCTTCTTTTGAAGTTACACACAGTCAATATTTTCTAAAGAAGGTTGTGAAACTTAATAAGGAGTACATTCCACGTGACTGGTGCACAAGTTCATGTTTCCACCTTACAAAATACATATTATTAAAAGAAAAATGTTCTGCCTTGTAGAAAAGTAACCCATTCGTAATTTGATCAAAGATAGGATTAGATCAAGTATTCCTACAAGACAGTAGTAGTACTAGGAAAAGCCTTTTGGCGTCTATTTAACTACAGGAAACTTGAGAAAGCAGAAGAGTGTCCTTCCCTGCTGCAAGCTGTACTTCCTATTTGCTAGTGCTGCTTCAACATTGTCTAAAGAAAACTTGCCAAAATAAGACTATTGTATACAAGCAACTGTAACTATCCATTCCGTTCCAGCTAATTTTAACTAGCAAGTATGAGTCACACACTCTAATGGAATATTCTAATGCATAGATAGAGCATACCTTCACTAATAAATGGGGACTCTGGAAAAAGGAGCAAATGCAGTTGAATTTCAGGGAAGGAAATTATTGGAGTGCTAACTGCAGTCCCTCGACTTCACAAGAAATGATGTCTGGTAATCCCAACCAGAAACATATAGAAATCCATTTTCAAATGGGTTGCATCTATGGTCCTCTGCTCTTCCTATATGAAGAAACTGTGGTTTGAATCAATCTTCAAAATAGTATGCCTAAAGACCTTAGATGCCTCCAATTCTTTTGTTGGTTTTTTTTTTTTTTTTTCCAGAAGCAACTGTCTCAAAACCTTTTTAAAGCTGACATTTTCCCTTAAGATGCCATATTTTAAAAGAGCACCTTGTCATTTAACAGGGTATTCCAAACATCATTTACAAGTTTAGACTGAAAGTAACACTTTTCCTAGTAATCTTTCATTTTTTGCAGCTCAGTGCTAACATAGGCAGCAAAGAAGAGAACAGACCACAGCTCTTTCTGGAGCATCTTGAACAAATGCCCTTGCTTATGTTCTAATCATTCACTTCACCAAAAGACCTAATGATGAAGAAAAGGTTGTGAAAGCATTACTAGTAGTGCTACATGGCAATCCACGGGTGTGATTTCTCAAGCAGAATTTGTATCACATAGATGATACTTGGCAAACAGCAAATGAAGGGGTTTTCTTCAGCTCTCAGACTGATGTTACATGTCAGTAATTTAATAAAAAGATAACAAGAAGAAGGTTATTTTTTAACATGTGAATTTAATTACACTCCTGCCATGGACATCTGAATCTTATGAATAGACAGTGTCTGATTTAGAAAAAAATAAAGAATTACCACAGTTTAAAGAAACATAGGATCATAAACCCTTTGCTGATGGAACGTAGCCTATTCATTGGTTGAAATGAAGCAGGTAGACAGGACATATGAAATATTTTTTTGTGCATCAAACATTTATTTTCTAAAGTGATGCTGACAGATAGTGAACTCACCAACTTAGATATTGCACGGTAGATAAGGGTACATAACTTGCTCCATCAAGTAATCCCTTGGAATCATCATCCAAGGGGATTTTCCCCTGCATCTGTGAAAATATGCCTACCTTTTTCACAATACTTCTGCAGCAGCATTGTTAGGCCTGATCAGCTGGTATGGAGAGGGAATTATCGGCAGCAAGGTGACTGGCCAGGGCAATTTGCTTCAATGGATTTTGATCTCCCGGATATTTTGCAGACCTGCTTCAGCCCTGCTTGTCAAACACAGCCTTTAAAGGGTGCCAAACAATTGTTAGTCTGTACTGGGCCATATGCTCTTTATTCTCTCCCTCAACTTCTCCATCGCCTCTCATCTGTTTCACATGAGCTATGTTCAAGGTCCACAGGCTACTTTTCACAGAATCTTCAGGCCTGATGCAGTAAGAATGATGACTAGAACACAGCTGGGATCAATTTTCCAGTTTGGATAAAATGCATTCTGCACACAAATCCAATGAGAAGGTGTTCCCCCTATGCCCAGAAAAACCGTCACTAGTACTAGTGTTCTACGTAAACTGCAACTTAGTCTGAAAGAAAAGCTTTTTTCTGAGAGTGTCTAAGAGCTTTGTATGAAGCACAGATATTTGATATATGCAATTTTGAATACCAGAGGAAAAAGAAAACGGCACAAAGCTTTTAATGGTGCTGGTTTTAATTTTAAATTCCATGCACCTTTTCAAAAAGTGTCAGCTCAAATGCCCATCAACATATTTTAGTCACCTGTAAGTCAGTATTCATATAAAATGTGATTCAAATCAAAAGAATTTCAAACCTTTCCTCAAAGTTTATATGCCTAGATTTAATACTTCTGACACATATTAGATGAAAGGAAGACATTTTTTACTGTGGGGGTGATGGAACACTGGAACAGGTTGCCCAGAGAAGTAGTGGGTGTCCCATCCCTGAAAGTATTCAAGGTCAGGTTGGATGGGGCTTTGAGCAGCAACACAGGAGACTCTTGATGGTAGAGAAACAAAGTTTGAATCTAGAAGAAACTCAGATTGAAGTATAGGAGCAAGTTTTCCCTCAGCTCTTGGGGTAAAATCAAAGTGTTACAAAATTACCTTGATCTGTGATTTTCACTACTGTAACAGGTTAATGAAAACTATGCAGAAGATAGCAAATTTTAAAAGAGAGAAGAATTACAGCATAAAATACATGGGATGGGTTTCTACATGGGACAAAATCTCTGTATTTCCACACTTCCTCATGTTAGGATTTCATGAAGTGCCAAAGAAGGCGGCAAAATATCATTCAGGACATTATTTACTGGGGTTCAGCCTGGCCTTTAGTAGGAATTGGGTTTGAACATAATGCAGATATACCACACACTTTCCCTTCACTGAAAAATTACTGTTTACAATGAATAAGCAATGAGGATATAAAATTGACTGAAAGCATCTTAAAAAGGTAAAGTATTTCATTGTAAATGATCTGTGATCCAAATAGTTCTTCCACCTTAGTGAGGGACAAAAGAATTCTTCCATATCATGATGGTTTAAAATTGTATAAACCAATGTTTTCTTCTGAAAAGATATTATCTATTTTTTTCTATCTTTAGAAGAAAATATTCCTAGACATACAACACATGAGAATGAAGTAATCGTAAAGAAACAAATAATATGAAAATATTCCCTACATATAATTAAATGAAAAGCTGTGTTTTAAATAGGAAGTAGATATTAAACAGAATTTTTACACCAGATATTTGAATTGTTGCACCAGCTATTTTGCCCACAAAGAGAGGTATTTAGCATTTCGGTCTTTTCCAAGGTGTTCATCATCTGCTATGCTGACCTCTGCGTGGGCCTAGGTGTGTGTGGAAGGGGGGCATGTGAAGGGGAGTGTGTATGTTTGCTCAACACTTGTTGTGGCAGATTCATGCCTCAGCTCCATCATTTGTTTTAGAAACTTCACAGAGAGTGGATATGAAGTTTAATATCAACAAGAGATCAATTCCCAAATCATCCATTTTACCCTACCTTATAAATCATATGCTTTGTTGCATATTTTATCAAATATACTTTCAAGCCACACGGAGAAATGAGAATGTGGAGAATCCCTCCAATGTCTTGCAACTTTTATGCAAACAGAGTTTCAAGAAAGGATCATTTCTTTTAAAGTACATCTGGGACAGGCATGATGGTGGTGTCAAGCTGCTGGAGTTTTTGTTGCTGGGAGAAGTCGTACAAAAGGATTGGTTTTTACATTGACTAGTTACTGAATCAAGTGCATGAATACATTGGAAATTCAACTGGGGGTTCCTTTTTCTAGCAGATTACTTCTAGAACGAGCTTGCAGACTGAAGCTGACTCTTTTGCTCTCTTTTTGTTTCTTACCTATTTTCTTGGCTTCTTTACCACTATCTACACAATTTTGGAACTTTTTTCCCAACTAAAATTGTTTCATAGTCTGATAATTAGGATACATTTTTTACAAGGAATTTTTAAAAATCTTTGTTTGAGTTAAGAAGGTTAAGGACTAAGGTCTTTTTCTTACCTTATCAATATTGGGATGAAATTGATAAATAAAGACTAACTCTTTCTTTTTATTTTCAACCCAAGTAGATAGTTCCCATACATTAATACATTTTGTGGACCAATATTTGCCATTCTGATGTAAGTTGTCCCTTCTTAACAATATACATTCTGTGACTATGTTGAGAACACTATTGGTGAAGATCCTAACTGGTCTTAAACACACATAGGGAGAAATTTGCTCAGCCAGTGTCAGTCTTAAGCATGCCTATCAGAAGATCTTTCTATAGCTGGGGAATTTTCCCATGAAAGGGATTCAGTTATGGAAGAGACACTTATCCCAGAGTTTTGCATTCTTCTTGAGCACTACTTAAGGAACTTAGATCCCATGTCCATTTGGATCTCTCTCTGCACAGATCTTTGTCATGCCAGTGCTTGAAATGCATCTCTAAGAGAATTCACTAGCACAGAATGAACGAGAGTGGAAGGCGTCAGTGGGGCTCACCAGGTCCAACCCCCCTGCTTAAACCAGGCTACCTAGAGCCTCTTGCCCAGGATTATATCTGGGTGTACTTTTCATGTCTTCAAAGATCCAGGCTCCACAATCTTTCTGGGCAGTCTGTGCCGTGGTTCAGTCGCCCTCACAGTAAAAAATCATTTGCTGATGTGCAGAGGCAATCTCCTGTATTTCAGTGTGTGCCTACTGCCTCTTGTCTTTTCACTGAGCATCCTTGAAAAGACACTGGTTCCCTCCTCTTTGCACTATTCCTTCTGGGATGTATGTGTGCTGCCACCTAGAGAAATGTCAAAAACCTTCCTGAAGCCCAGGCAGACAATATTCCCTTCATCTACCGGGCAAGTTGATTCATCAGAGGAGTTTAAAAAGTTGTTCAGCATGAAGTTCCCCTGGTAAATCCATGCTGACTATGTTATTTTGTCCTCCTTCATGTGCCTGGCAATGCTTTCCAGCAATAGCTGCTCCATCAACTTCCTGGGGATAAAAATGACGCTGGCTGGCTGGCTTGTACTTTTCCAAGTCCTCCTAGTTGCCTTTTTCCAAGATGGGTGACATTTGCTTTCATCCAGTCTTTGGGCACTTTCCTCAGTCACTATGATCCATCAAACATCATTAGGAGTGGCCTCAGAATAACATCTGCTAACACCCTTGAGACCTGTGGCTGCATCTCAACAGGGCCTGTGGACTTCATGGAATACGTACCAATTCAGTGACTATGCCCATAAAAGTTTGCAAGGGATAAGAGAACGTATTAACAGGTACCTGAAGAGTGAGTGAAAAACTATGGAAGCAATCCAAAAGGACAAAGACTTGAGTTCCCTTTTCAGACAAAGCATCCTATCGTGGAGCTGAGCAGCTTTAGATCTAGGGAAGCTTCCCCTCTGAAAGGATGCAGAAGACATTCTTTTACCCGTATCCACTAATAAAATGTATTGACCATTCACTTGCAATACAAAAAAACTAAATTATTTCCAAAATTGTTGCCGCCTAACTAGACAATCATGTACTGGCTGGGTATTCCCCTAACAGATGACAGCACCTGCTTGATGCCTCTTATGCCTACAGACTATTTGAATTAGGTCATCTGAGTGGGGATTACTGGTCTGGGAACTTTCTTTCTGATGAATTTGGAAGATTTACTGAAGCAAGGACCTGAAGATGAAAACTTCATTTCCCACCAGTGCACTTTAACATCCACGGCTGTAATGCCATTGTTTCTCACCAACTGAGTCAAGAATTTATGACTACAAAGTGAATCAGCTCCAAAAGGAAAGATAAAGGCTAGAAAACATTCTCTCTTGGTAAAGCAAATGAAGTGACTAAATTCTAATCACTCGCTGGCCTAAAGCTTCAAGGAGGGGGAGGTGGACCAGGTTTCCTTCCACTGCCGTTCTCTTTGTCACCTCAGTGTTTTATAGGGGTATGCAGACATTCAAAAAGAGAGCTTTGCTGAATTCATAAAATTCAGTCTTAAAAAATAACTTGATAGCAGCTGAAATGAAAAGAACAAATAAAATGCAATTAATTCCACGGAAGCTTGAAATGATTATTTCTTCATTTTGCATTTGAGGATGTATATTGTGTGAGTTTGTCTTGTATTGTTCTACAGGTTTTCTAACTGGCACACCTTTCTTTATGAATGGACTGTCCTTTCCTAAATGCTCTCATATGGAGGAACATGCTTCTGATAAGAAGAGCACTAGGGTGTCTTTACTTGACCTTTTATTTTTACTGATGTTTGGTCCTTGGAAATGAATGGGGTTTTTCAATTGAAATGTCTTACTATTGTTCCCACAGGATAAGCCACAGGCTCTTCTGCTCAGAGCTGTCACTAGTCAGCTATTCTCCTATCTGCCTTTAAGTAGTTGAATGTTCTGGTCTAAAAGTAGCACCTTCTATGTAGCCATGCTCTTAGCTGCCAGTGTCATCTTGAATCCAAACACCCTCCCGCAAGGGACCGCTGGTTCTGTAGTCAACTAAGGGGAAAAAAACGGTCCATCCATGCTTCCTGATTTAAAATATAAAGGTATATAAAGGTATGGTGTCCCTAAACGATTCTCTGCAGTTGAACACTACTTATCTTTGCCGTGTTTCTTCAACTCACTTGCAAGTCATTCATGCGTTACCTTCTTGTGAGAATTGCTTGGTTTGAAGATGATTTAAAAGGGTATGAGAATACTTTTGTGCCTCTGCTATAAGGATGCTTTTCAAATCCACACAAACCTCCTGCAAATGCAAAAGCATTCATCCTGTATTGTCCTAGGCTACAATATAAAAATGTATTCTGCTCCCAACCTCAAGAGCTGCTGAAACCGGGAGGGGCATCGTTTTTTCCTTATCTCCTTATCTCTTAACGGGGCCATCCATGTCTTGCCACATGACTCAGAGATGACTCCCTCCAGGAGCCATTTCTGTTTAAAGGGTAATCAAGGAACCACTGCATGACTCAGAACAATTTGAGCCCATTGCAAGATGCTCTGCCCAGGGGGCAGGAGCTAAGCATCCCCAGCTGGATAGAATCTGAGTTTTGGGACACCACAAGCAGTCTTTCCACTGGCTTCCTAGAAGAACGGCCACCCTCACCCACTGGTCTTCAGAGGACAAGAGCTACCAGATGGTTTCTACAGGATCACCACTTCAACAAGACCATTTCATCCGGACTGCTGCCACCACCCTAACTAGCAGGGTGACAGGTCGTATTCTGTCCGTGCTTTTTCTTTTGTATTATTGCATGTATTTGGTTTTTCCCCTTTTCCTAATAAATTGTATTTCTGACTTGGAGTCTTGCTGCCATGCTGGATTTCTTCAGACCGACTAGCTCCTGACACCAACAGCCAGAGTGGGCTGCCCCCAGAAAGCTGTCGAATCCAGGGTGCAGCTGTAGGGCACAGCTGCTCTATGGCACAGGTGGACTGCATTGGGGATAGGACTGCACCGAGGGCAGGGACAAGGAACAGGGAGAGGTCTTCTGTATGTTTTCCAAAGGAGTTTCTTCCCTGGAGGGCCAGGGACAGAAAGACACTGACTCAAATGCATACATCAACTTAGAAATGGGGAGAGGTCCCAGAGGAGGATACAATCTTTAACACACTGGGAGCAACTGGGGGTGGACCACAAGGCGGGGAATACAATGTTTAAACCAATAGGGGACTACAGGGGAGGAGAATAACTTAAACAAACCAATGGGGTTTTGAAGACTATAAAATTGATAGGGAAGTTTCTAGAGAAAGGGGCAGGCTTGGGGAGGGATTGACATTCAGTGGGAGGAGGAAAAGGGAACAAAAGGGCAGGTCTTTGGGGAGATGGACAACTAGGGCAAAAACTAACACCACGGGGGGAAAGGAACAATCCATTAATAATAAAATATGCTACAACAGCACAAAACCGGAAGTATTCTAAAACTGACTACTCAAACTGCATTGCAATCAAAAACACACACTGCAACAGCGACAGCATCTCTTGCTGCTTTTGCTTTCAAACCAGAAGAGGTGCCAACCAAAAAATTAGCAAACTTAAAAGTTAACTGGCTGCAGTTTTGATTTCCTTCTTAAATATATTACTGCTTGTCTAATTGGCTTAGCAGCATGTCTGTTCTTAGTGCCAAGCAGGGATTCACTTTGCCAGGCATGGAGGAAGCTTCTAGGAGCTTTTCACAAAAGATTCACTTCTGTGGCTGGCTTCTTCCCTCCCCACCAAAAACCAAGCCATGCAAAACCAACACCTTAACTAATCCCTAGTACTTAGTACGCATCCAATAATTCCTTTTAAACTATACTTTACATTTTTTACCAAATGCCCTGAAAAGAAATGGATCCATAATATTGATCAAAATAGTTCCAGTTCAATAGAAATATTGGGTCATGCAACTCTGGTTTACATCACTATTTTTTGTACAATCAACAGGAGCTTTTTTCGCCTCTAAAGAAATGTTTCCTGATGGTTTGGATCAGAAGATCCAGTATTGCCATGGTGAGATTTTTGTTTTGAAGGCCATAAGCTGTGCTCAGTGTTTTGGGTATATTCTTTGTTGTGCCTTGCATATATTTTGGATAGAAAGCCAGTAGAGATGATGTCCTTGCTGCAGTAGCCATGCTAAATAAGGCAGAGCGTCTGGCTGATGTACTGGAGCTGTAGACTATCCACCAGTCTCCCAGGGCGGTGAGGATCTCTAAAGGAATATAATCTTGGCTATGCTCTGGAAGTTTTACAGAGAGAAAGAGCCTCATAGCTCTAATGATTTGTCTCCTGGAGTTCTGAAGAATATGTTGTAAAGAAGAAGGCTGCTGTCTTTCGCAACAATCTTCCACGCATTCAAGAGGATCATTTAACTTCTTGTCTGAGAATGAAAGAAATATTAGTAGTAATTAGTTCTTTTTTCTCTGTCGGTGCATCACTGATTGAGTTTGGGTAGGTTACATTTTATTTCTTTTTTTTCTTTAAATATTACATCGTAAGGTGTTCCAAATTCCCAAATTCTGCTTCACTTTATTTTGTAGGCCAGACTGGTTCATCTTGTCTCGGCTGTATTATTGCAGACCATATCTGAATGAATTTTTTTTTTTTTTCATTTTGAACATTATTAGATTTAAACTGTATGAACAGAACACTTGATTTATCATTATTTTAGCAGTTTGGAAGGAAATAGAGAATTTTTAAGAAAATGACGCAACTCCACTTGTGGTTTTCAATGGAAGAGAAGAATAACAATGTCCTACATTCACAGCATTGTTTGCAGTAATATTGCAGCTAGTTTCCAGCAACTTAGGTCAGGTTCTGGAAGCAGGGACCCATGATAGTATAGAAGTCTAAGCAGTTTCATTTTGGCGGCTTTTCTTGAAAAATAGCTAATATGTCTCAACGTTGTGCTGAATCTTGTTGTACAGACTCTTCTTTTGAGGTCTGAACTCCTTGCTGGACTACTGTATCTCAGAATCAGCTACAGTAAACCTGTGATTCCTTATAGCTTTAAGAATTTGGTTCTAATCTATAAAAGCAAGAAAAGGTTGCCATATTAATACAAGAGAAAGAAAATGTTAGGAAAGCAGTTAATGGCATGGGGATTTTTCCTACAAATTGGAGCAGAGATTTAGTTGTTTGATGGGGTTTTTTGCTTCTCAATGGAATTTTAGAAGTGGTTGGGAAAGAAAGTGTGGATTTTTCCAGGTTTGCCTTTAAAGAAGAATAACAGGGGAAACTGTTAAGAATAACAGGGGAAACTGAAAAGAATTAATCCAGAACTCTATGCCTTTCATACAGAGTTTCAGAAGTGAAAAGCAGGAAGAGACAGTCCAGACAAGATGATTGAATAGAATGAATTCAAAATAGCTTTCATTTCCCTCTGAATTCCAGCTCTAAACCTTATTAATATTAAGGTATTAATAGGAAATACATCTGTCCTAGGGTGACGTTATGATGCTTGTATCCCCATTCATGTGTTCTGTGAATGTTGGATATTATGTTCTGTACCTTTAAGACTGGCTCTGAAGAGGGAATGTTTTGTTTTGGTTTTCTTATCAACCTGGCGGGACACAGAGACTGCAGCTTTTGCTTTTTCTGCTTTTGCTTTTGGCTTTGCTCTCTCTCACTCTTGCTTGCTTCGCTTCTGCTTGCTTTTGCTCATTAGCTAGTTTAGCTAAACTGTCCAAATTTCTTCCTGGACCGTTTCTCCTTCAGGTCTTCCTGACCATTTTGAACCTGCTCCGGACTGGGACCTGGGAAACACCGAGAGTTTGCACCTTGTGGCCTGCAGCAGCTGGCCCAGCGCCGGAGGGACTGAGAACAAAGTGACCACCCCCCCAAGAGAGACTTTCTGAATTTGTCATCTTTTTCAGAGTGCTGTCATCCAGAATTGTTCCTTTTGCGTGCTGGGGGGTGCTGTGCCTATTAAATGAACAGGTTCGTTCCACTTCTCTCTGAGGAATCCTTCCCGAACCAGTTGGGGGGAGGGGCCCTAATTTGGAAATTCTCCTCCAAATTTGCCCTAAACCAGGACAACATCGCAATCTCTAAGATTTAAAAATGGACGATGAAGTTTTCTATCCAGTAAAGTGTAAGGCTTCACATTTTAATCTGATTTGCATTTTGGTGAAAGCCGGGCATCCTTTGCAATTTACCAGATAACAAGGGATTTAGAACAGTAAGTATGCAAGTAATCTTTTGGACCCTTCATCTCCCTTCTTATGACAATGAATACATTTATTAAGCTTGTTGTCCTGGTATGTTTTTATTCCATCAGGGGATTTGATCATACAAATGTCTAGTCATTCTTTCCTTGTTTTCAACCACTCTAAGAGCATTAATCAGAACTATTCAGTAGTTCTTGATCTGCAACAGTGACAAGCACTAGACTGGTAAGAGTCAGTGGGCATCAGCAGATCCCCTATGACAGCACATGGCGGGCTGTTCTGGCAGGACTGAAGTTTGAGGGGCTCGAATTCTGTGAAATAGAACATTCGAGGGATGGGAAACATGGAAACAGATTCTGAGCTTTCAACCCAACACATGAAGAAGTAATAAGGCAGGTAATTTTCTGTGGAAATTTCTTTAGCCCCAGTGTTGTGGATGATGATCACTCTTCCTACCTCCTTTGGCCAGCTACCAGTTTTCCCCTCCATTACTCTGCTTATGGACAGAAAACCAGAAGAAGGGATTTTTGACCAAAACACCTATCAGGACCTTAGAGTGTTTTTTGCTCCAAAATGTTTCAAGGCAGATAGGGAAACAACTCCATTTTCGAGAGTGTGTTGAGAAGACAAGGTTGAAAGTTAAAAACCATGGGTTCTTTTTCTATATATGTTACTGATTGTGCTTATTATCTTAGTCATGTTATATATATATATATATATATTTGGTAGGGTTTGTTCTTTTTTTATTTTTCTTGGGTTTTTTTTCCTTTTTTTTTTTTTTTTTTGATTCATCCTTGAGATAAAAGGCCAAAAGTACAGAAAAGTTCTGTACGGTTAAAACACTTTTGAGATGCCTCATGCTGAAAAACTTGTAGCTACTGCTAAGGCCCATTGGCCAATTCCTGCTTCATTTCTGAGAAGGCCCATTGGCCAATTCCTGCTTCATTTCTGAGAAGCTATAAAATTCCCATCTGTATTTTAGTTCTAACAATTTGTTGTTATGGTGGAGATGCAAATTAAGAACAACCATTTTTGAATCTGTAGGGATGTATTTACCATTTTGTAGCTGCCTTTTCAGTTTCTGAGCCACTATTGAAAAAAAGGAGAAGTATCTACACTGTTTTCAACCTGTAGACCATCCACTACTGTCCACATGCTCAGATTCAAAGGCAAACAAGCCTGTCTGGCCTCATTGGGAGGAATTATTTGCATTCAAAATACTAGACTAGTATTTGATTTCCACCAGCAGAGTCCATTGGGCAGCTCCTGTCATCTGCATTTCAATATTTAATCCTCCTCTATGTTTACTGTGCAAAGCTCTTTCAGAATGATGGTGTGCCCACTGTCTCACCAGCTGTGACGTTTGCAGCGAGTCTCCCACGGAAAGGAGCTGTAAAAAAGGCAAGCCAGGGCAGTGATTTCTGTTGCTCAATACCCACAAATCAAAGCTATTTAGTCTAATTTAAGGCTGAAAAAGAATTCAAAATGCCTTCAAAGGATTCAGAAAATCATCAGACAATACTGCAGTTCAGTATTCAGGACAAGAGCATATCCCACAGTGTGGTGGTTTGACAGGAAATGTGTTTTCTGGGATGCTGTGGTTAGGCCAATGGATGTTCAGATTTTAATATTGGCACCTAAGGTGGCCATTGGGACATTGGATGCACCTCTGAGAACACAGGGTTAAAAGCAGGGCTCTCCCCTGGGAGGCTCTCTTGGGTTCCGGTCAGGGAAAGGTTCAGATCTCCCCTGCCTGGCTGCGGGCTGGGCGGGGCAGGGGAAGCCACCCAGCCCGGTGAGGTAGGCTGGGCCCCTGGCCAGAAGGGAGGTGAAGGCCCCTGCAGGATGGAAGGGTGGCTGAGAGGCATTGGGCAGCCCCCCCCCCCCCCCCACCGCAGGAGAGACAGAGAGAGAGCTGGTGCCTGTTCTTGGCCGGCCGAGAAGGAGAAGAGGGGAGTGCAAGAAGGGGCCTGGCAGGGCAGCCATGGGAGTTCTGGACAGACAGAGCCTCAGATTTTTAACCCTTTTCTTGGATGATGGAAACCTTACAAATGCTAATCCTCCTGGAGTTGAATGAGAAGAGAGATATAGAGGAGATAAGAGGAAATGGGCCACGAGAGAAATAGAGAAGAACGCAGGTGGAAGAGATGATGGAGTAGCTTATGCTGGACTCTTTGTGTGTAGCCATGGACAGAGCCATGTTTCCTTGTGATACAGGGACTGCATTCTAGGGGGAGGCAATGCCTCAGGATCAAGAGGGTTCGGTGTGGGTACCCCTCGGCCCCAGGGGGTGAAAAATATGGGGGGGACAGATGTCCCAAAATTGAGACTGTGCCTTTTTGCAGTGGGATGAAGCATCCTTAAAAGTCGACCCTAGAAGCAGCTCTGGTCTGTGTTCAGTGGTGAGAGCACTGGACATGAAAGGAATAGGTCACCACTGGCACAAGAAGGACTCCTTGTCCTCTTGATGAACTGAGGATTGAGTATTCTGAAGGGTGGTGCTGGACCGAGAGTCGATGATTTGGGGGATGTATTGTATTGGGAATTTGGGGAGGAGGAGGAGGAGATGTATTTGTGAAGTTTTCATTTTCCTTGTGTGTTTCTTTTTTTTTTTTTTCCTTTCCCTTGTAGTTTAGTTAATAATTTTTTTTTTCCCCTAAGTGGGAGCCTGCTTTGCTTATTCCTGGTCACATCTCACAGCAGAAACCAGGGAGAGAGTATACTCATGGGGGCACTGGCATTGTCCCAGTGTCAAGCCATGACACACAGGCTGAGAGAATGAGGGCTGTTTAGCCTGGTGAAGAGAAGGTTGCATGGAGACCTCACAACACCTTCCAATATCTGAAGGGAAGCAGGAGAGGGACTCTTCATTAGGAACTCTGGAGACAGGACAATGGGCAATGGCTTCAAAATGAAAGAGGGCAGGTTGAAATTAGATACTCGGAAGAAATTCTTCCCTGTGAGGGTGGTGAAGCACTGGCACAGACAGCCTGGAGAAGTTATGGACACCCCAACCTGGTGTTCAAGGCCAGGCTGGATGGGGCTCTGAGCAACCTGAGCAAGTAAAAGGTGTCCCCGCCCATGTCAGAGAACTAGATGGCCTTTAAGGTCTTTGTCTACCCCGGCCATTCTATGATCCTGTGATTCTGCTGTGGTAGCGTTCAGGATGGAGCGTGTTCTGCATGTTGGCCATTTCCAATACACCATTGGTTCCAGGTGCCTTACACTAGCTTGCTCCCTGAAAATTCGGTCAGAATGAAGAACATCTCTATATATATTAGACACATAATAAATGAAGAAATGGGTTTGCACATTTGTCCACTAAGTTGTGGATGAGATTGCTGTGAAGTTTCATTTGGTTTTCTTGTTTGCTCATGAGGCCGACGGTCCTTGTGTCAGCTGCCTCAAAGGCAGCATTTGCCTCCTTCTCCTCCCTTCTCCCTCCTCCCTCTTTCAATTTCTTTCCCTTGACAATTTAATGTCGTTTTCCCTTTCATACCTGAAAATCCCTGCATGCTTCTGGGCTTTCTCCTTTTTCATGCAGATCTTCTTCCACCCCTGACAATCCATACTTTTCATACCATAAGGGCCTGCTTGCAGGCATAAAAGACTTTGATTCCTTATTATATCTATGGGAATTTAATTAATAGCTTCATGCCTTTTCATAGAAAGAGTAGGGAATTGATAGCTTGTTCCCTGAAGTACAGAAGGAAGAGAATGAAACATGAATCATGTGGAGTGGAAAAGTTGCTCTCTATTTTCTTCCAAGAACTACCCCAAAAGATACAGGGGGTGATGAAGCCTGGCTAGATGAGTTTCCCTTCTAATGGAAGGAAACAACCACGCCACTTCATACAAGTCAGTCCTATAGAAGAGAGAAATTCACTTCTGGGAACATTGCAGGATTTGAATGCAGAGTCACACTCATCCTTTGTTGCTTTGTTGTCTGCTTGGCATGGAACACGCTGCTTTGAAGAGGGAAGTGACTAACAGACAGTCCACTTTACAAACACATATGCTTCCCTCTTCTTCTGAGACCTCAGCACAGAGCCCTCTTTGGCATGGTACTTCAAGGTAAGAAGGAGCGGGCAGAGGGCACTGCGAACAGACAGCAGTTTGCAGGTTGTATAGGAAAGAGGACTGCCCCTTGAATGTGGTGCAAATACAAACTTCCACCAGTTTCAGGGGTACACTTCAGCCAAGCTTGTTGTCCTGGCACATTTTTTCTCTGTGAAACGCTTTGCGGTATGATCTGGACGACAAGAGATGCAGAGTACGGGGCTACGTAGTGCTGAGAAGGTAAATGTCTGGCCCCAGTGTCTTTTGGCAGAAGCAGTGCACTAGAGCCGTTGGCTGCTGCCACAATGATCTGTGTGAGAAACAGATGCCTAATCCCCTCCGGGAGAGTAAAAGCAGGATTGGTTACAAGAGTCGAAGAGCACTGGGCTGGCGGCTGCCGCATACCAGCTGTAAAAGGAGCATGACTCCTACTGGCCTACCAACCAAACTCATGGTGGCAGTGGTAAAGATTAAAGTTCAGTGAGAGCTATTTGTGCTGCTACCTATGGCCCTTCTGTGGAAACAAATGTGCCTACCTTTAGGTTCCGAGATCCAGAGAACACAATGGTAGTTGCAGCGGAAAAGGGAAGGACAGAGCGCACTGGTGAGTTTGATGTGGCTTACACAGGGCAGGCAGAAGGTGCAGCCCAAGTCTCGCTTTTATTTCTAGAGCCTTTTTCTACGCAAACAGCTGCTGGATGTTTGCAACAAAGATGTGAGTGTGAAAAAGTGAGGGCAGGTCTATGTGGGAAAGAAGATACAAAGCATTGTGTGCAGTTTAAAAGCTGTTTAGAAAAAAAAGGAGTTACTTTGAGAACATCTTCTGTCTTGACACTTCCACCTGTGTGATCTTTAGCTGCTTTGGACATGTCCACAATGAAAGAATGTGAAAATATTTGCGCTGCCAATGTCAGGTTGCACAGGAAAGAGGGTAGGTTGGCAAATGCCTTCTGTCCTGGCACATCTGTCAGTCAGAAGTGCAGCTGAAAACGCTTGGCTGTAGCGATAGTCTCTGTCACTTTGAGAGAATGTGCTGATGCACGTATATATATCATTGAGAAAGTCCGTGAGAATCGCTAGTATGTTTCGTTTGGTTGACAGACTGCAAAGGGAGCGTTATGGCCAGCACTGCCTTTTTGTTGTAGGACTTTTCCTTTGAGAGCAGCCGCTGGACATTTTGAAGCGGTTTGGGATCTTCAAGTGTTAGAGTGCAAGATGGTACCTAGATCTTGAGGGAAAGTGCATATCTCCAGGAAGCTGAATGCAGTTCAGTGGGTGCAAGTTACATGTTGAGCAGCTGATGGCCCAGAAAACTTTCTAAAATGAAGAGGCCATGCTGCAATTGCCTTTTATTTTGAAGCTTCTAAACTGTGCAGCCAACAATGAAATGATTCTTTTTCCTTCTCTGCTACATGCAGGATCCCATTCTGTCAGTACCCGAGAGCCAGGATCCACAGCGGAGCTCTTGTCCCTACACTGCTCCCACACGAACGGGGCTGGGCTAGAAAAGTGCTTGTCTTTTTCCTGGGCACTGTCAGCGCTCTTCTAAATAACCACACCACAGCATTGTCAACTCACAAAACCAGGACACGCACCGAGCCCAGCTCACAACCACCCCCAGGACCCAGCCAAGTCAGAAACGTCCCTGCTCTCCAATCAACTGTGTCAGGACAAAAGGATTTCACCGATCTTCCCCTTCCAAGTGGATACTCTTCTTTGCCCCACACTCAAAGGCCGACACCAGATCTTCTGCCCTAACAAACTTTTTCTCTCTCACAGAGCCTGGTAACAAACTTGAAAATGTCGGCTGAGCTCGCAAAACTGTTGGTGGAGAAAGCTCTTTGCTGCCTACAATTTCAATTGCACCCATCAAACTATAAACATGCACCCTGCTATCGCCACTTTCCTTCTCAGCTCTAAGTACCACCGTAAGCCTTCAATCTCTCAGAGTCAGGATCCAAATGGGATGGCACCAGGGACTGCTCACACAGTCCCTAAAGCTACAAGGGACAAAAACCTGTCCTGCAGAGGCCTGGCCTGGCCTCTGCATTCCCACTGACAGTTCAACAACTCTAACCCAGAGAACTGCCTATTGGGAAAAGCCTTTCAATTCACTGAGACCACCCAAAGTGGCCACCCAAACTTTGCCAAAGGGAGGAGGAACTAGAAGCCCATCTCAAAAGAAATGGCATCCCCTCCTCCAAAATCCAAAGCATCCAGGGCCTGATCCTCTACAAAGGTGTCAGACCACTGCTATTGGGCATTACCTGTGCGGGGCACTAGCTAGGCTGCACACCAAGACCCAGCGCAGCTCTTTACCTTGTCCAAAAGAAGTGTGCTGGCAGAATTTCAAGAAGGCTGCCTTGAGAAAGTGGAAAACACAGGCCAAATGGATTCTTTCAGGAAGGAGACTGCCTTCCAAAGATGGATACCGACTCCATGATTGTACAAATTGAGTCAGTGCTTCCAAACCAAATATGCCAGGATAGAAAGTTGCTGCCGCCCTTAAGCTGCACGACACAGCTTCTTATCTGCACCTCCAACACTGGGGCTAAGTTCTTTCCTTCCCATGAGAAAGCATTGCTGTTCTCCTTCAGGAACTTACAGAGCAAAAGTTGCATACCACGTCCGGTACTGACTCTGTCCAACAATGGCTCCTACACAGAAAGGACCAGGACAGAAATGTCTTGCTGTACTATACCTTCCCACGATACCTTATCATCAGCCCTACCAACATTGCCACCGTATCTTTTACTTCCCAAGCAAGGAAAGGCACTCCAAGTCACTTGGCTTTGCCTTGCCTCCAGTACCATGCCTAGTTTTCCTAGCCTACCCTACCCTAGCTTTGCTTGCTTGCCTATGTCTGCCTTGCCTAGCCCTTCAAATAACTTCCTGGCTTTGCTTTGCCTTGTCTACCACTCTTTGCCTTGCCTTTCATGCAGGTAAGGCAATGCAAAGCAAGTGTAGGCAATTGTAGGCAAGTCAAGGGACAGGTTGGCAAGACTGAAGCCGTGAGGGGAAAGCAAATGGAGTGGTAGGTGAGACAAGTCCCAGAAGTTAGAGGCAAGGCTGGGCATAGGAGGTGATGGTAACCGGAAGGGCTAGGCAAGGCCAAGCCCTGTAGGAAAACTGCAGGCAGGTCAAATGTGAGGCATGGGTATGCAAGGGAATGCAAAGCAATGGAGAATTAGCAGGGCATGGCAAGGAAACTGGTTGGTTGCCCAAAGCAAGGCAAGTGGCAGGTCCATTCAAAGACTGCTGGTACACAAAAGCGGCCCGGACCGACCGCTCTGTCCAGCCTTGATCTTGCATGGGTCATGTTTAATCTGCACCTAAGACACTTGAGTTGCCTGCTTTCCTTTGTATGCAAAAGAACTGTCATTCTGCCCCTGAAGCCCAAGGGTGAAAGATGAACTTTGTGTCCAAAATTCAAGACATGTAAGCATAGATGTCAGAAGAAAGCTGTCAGGACAGATAGGTGTGCTTGCACGTGGCCTCCTCCAGGCTTCCTCTCACAAGCTCCTGAAACGCTGGGGCCTTGAGAAAAAAAAGCCAGTGGAAGCCTGGAGAATCCTAGGAGAAGCAGGCAGGGCAATGCATGTGGAAGAGATTCCACAAAAAGAGAGGTGGTGAATTCCAGGTGGGGGACTGATGAGCAAGGTAATGCAAGGCAAGGAAGGGGTTCAAGGACAAGGCCAGACAAGTGGTGGCTTTGCCAGGCAACACAAAAGAGAGGGAGACAAGGCAATAAGAGTCCTAGAAGGAGAAGGAAATGAAAGATTGGAGCTGGACAAATGGGAAGGAAAAGAAGGATAGGTGAGCAAGTCAATACAAGGCACTGGCTTGGTATGAAGGGCAAGGGAAGGACATGCATGGGTCAGGAAGGCAAGGGAAAAGAAAGGAATTGTCAGCAATGACAAGAAATGCAAGATTGGGTAGGAAAGGCAAGGCAATGTGGGGGAGGGATAGGCAACACAATGGGTATCTTAACAGGAAATGTCCATGCACAGCAAGGCCGAAGGAGAAGTGGTAGAGAGGTCAAGGTGGGAAATAGGTGAGTGTGTGCAGCCAAGAAAGAAAGAAAGAAAGTGCGTAGCTCTCGTGTGTGTGTGTGTGTGTGTGTGTGTGTGTGTGTGTGTGTGTGTGTGTCTGTGTGAAGTTTGCAGGATGTAAAGCAAAGAAAGGTGTCTCTTGATTGTGGAGTGAATGGATGTTTTCGAACGTAAGTGGCAAGGTCCAAGCAACCTTTTCATCCTGGTACATCTGTGTCTGTGAGACATAGTCAGAAACGTCTCCTTTTAGATTCAGACTGCAAGCAGGACATAGAATGTGACTGTGTGAATAGCTGAGCAGGAAAGCACATCACATCAGCATGTTTCAACAGAAGCAGTTAGTGCGAGAAGGAGATGGACGTGTGGGACTCCAGCAATATGGCAATGCACTCAGCTGAGAAGCAAAGTGCAATGCCTCGGTGTATGCTCTGAAAATAAAAGGCTGCAAGGAAAAAGCAAGATTTCACAGGCCAGTGAAATCTTTCTGTCCTGGCACACTGAGCTGTTTGAAGGTGAACCGCTGTTTGGTTTCACTAAGGACTCGGAGACATGGAGAGGATGTGCTTGTCCATGTAGCTGAGAAGGAAAGTGAGAATCACCGGTACGTTTGGCAGAGTTTGTAGGCTGCGAGGAGAAGGTGACGGCCAGGCCTGGCTTTTGGCTGTGGCACTTGTTGCAAGGAAGAAGCTGCTGGATGGTTAAGCTTTTGGGGATCTGCAAGAGTGAAAGACTACGCTGGTACCTCATAAAACTAATGCTTGTTGATCATCTGGCTGAATCTATGACATAAACCAGAAGTGAAATTTCCCCCCATTTCCCTCAGTTTTTTCACCTTTTCATCCAACAGCCTGGGCCTTTTTCAAGCTGCTGTCAAACGCCTTGCCTTGGAAGCTAGAAGTATCTCAGTTCACCTGCTAAGAAACACAGAAAAGAGCTCAAGTCAATTTCAGAATTGCTCTGAGCAGAGCTGGTGTTTCGGTACCGTAAATTTCCATTGCGAATATGTGCAAAAATCACCATTTTATTAGGCAAAGATTTGAAATACACTAGCAGCTTCATCTTCTTGTCGCTGCAGTCCTTGGAAGTTTTGCTATTTACTGAAACAGGAAACAGGTCAAACACGAGAAGCTTAAGAATCCAAGCTCACTGCCATTGTACAAATAGCACAAACTTGATGAATTCAAGTTACCATTGTAACATACAGAATGGCTCTAGTCAAGCAAATGGATGTGTCGTCCTTCACGGGGGCAGAAAACCTTTCTACCACGTGAACTCTGGGAGTAATCCATCATGCCTCAGTGTGCTGTGGCTGGTCAGAGAGCTACACGATGGGTCTCTTTGCCTATGGCACTCTCAGGGCTCAAAGCTGCACATAAACTCCCTCTCCTTACAGACACGCTAGTAAAGCCCAGCGAAAATGCCGTTCTCCAGACAGCTTACTGAAACCAGCTAGGAGTTCCCAGCATCATGCTGGGCACTTCTGTCCACAGATGGCTTTGCTTTTAATGAACCAGAACAGAGCTGCGTTTTTCTAGTCTTTAGCTCTACTAAGGTATTTGATGTAACATGGTGTGAAAAAATCTGTTTCGACAATGATAATAACAGAGGGGATAATGTACCTTTTGCTGCTCCATTCTTCTTTTGCTGCTCCATTTTGCTTGCTTTGTTATTGCTTTCTGTCAAAGAAACGCCAGCAAAATCCCTCATCAAGTCCTGCTGTGAAGACAGACTGCCAGAAAGGTAGAGAAACTTTGAACCTTTTCAAGACCCTTGTAGCACATGTCTTGGTCAATTTGTATGCAGATCCCTTCTCCAGCAGGACTTTTTTGCACCGTTAGCGCACATTGAACTGAATCCAGTACAAAAGCAGTGAATAGAGGAACTTTTCTTTTCATTAGAATGGTGATAAAAATGCATATCAAATAAAAGCATTTTAGAGCAGCAGGAAGATTTTCTATGTAGCTAGCAAATCATAAAAAGATGCATATTTACCGGTGGGGTTCCTCTGGGAATTTCAAAGAATTCCAGACAGAAAACACAGCTTAGTAAACTGCAAATCTAAATCACAGTATCTAGAAAGGTGACATGAAAAAGAGCAAGAGGAAGAAAACCAAAAAGAAAACCAAAGGAAGCCAGAAATAAGGCACAACCTCTCCTCCTTCTCCGCTTACTACAGTACCTTAGAAGTACCTACGAGTGTCCTAACAGTCACATAAGTAGAAAACTGTGCCAAGAACAATTGTGGAAACTGGAAAACCATGCTATCCCAACAGAAACATAGGGTTTGCTTTCACGACGATTAAATCTGCATGCAATGCGTACGGTAAGGGTATGTTTTGTATATTCAAAAACAATTCAAAAATATTTCCAAATTGAAGGGGCTGCTTTTTATTTCTTTTGAATTACTTGGCTAAATATGGTGCACGTTAAAATACTGCAGAGATGTGGTTCATTTTCCAGATGCCAACTGCAAAGGAGGGAAGCATTTTGTGTGCTTAAGAAAGTCAAGTATTGGAGAGTGTTTTTGTTACTTCTTTAGAAGGTTAGAATATGCATAAAAGATGCTAGCTGGGGACTTACAATTAATGAATTATTTACTGTCACTAGGTCAAATGACATTAGCTTTCAAAAAGGAAAAGTAGTCTTATTCCACGTGCCAATTTTAAAGCAGATTAATAAGCCTTCAGCAGAATATGGATATGAAGAGGGATATGACATGAAAGGGTAAGCAACACTGGTGACAGCAAAAGGCTTACCTGCTTCACACAAATACAGGAGATAAACTACTATTTTTACACAAACATTGCTATCCAGAGCTTTCCTTGAAAAGTTTCAATGCCAATCATGACAGTAAAATTCGGAGTGACAGTAAAATTCACTCTATCATGAATAAAATTTACTCAATCATGACAGCAAAATTTGCTCAATGATGAGTAAAATTCTTCGTGTAAGCGAAGTACCTTAAGCAAAGGGTAGCTCAAGCATAATTGGCATTTGATGTCAACAAAGGCAACTTGGCCTGCACGTGTCACATCTACTGCATTAAAAAGCTTACTCTGTCTCAGATTCCTTTTGAGGGATACCAACGCAAGCCGTTAAACTGCATGAAAATGATGACTTAAAGGAGGACATATTAGAAGAATGGAATAATGGTTAATGTTCTTTTCCTTCCAACTGCTTTCTTTGCCCTTCTAAATTTTTTAAGTCCTTCCTGGTATCACCGTGATAGCAGTGCAGCAAGTGTTTGGTTGTAAGCTGTCCATATTGCCAGCTTCTGGACTGCCTTCAGAAAACTTCCCACTGGTTTTGGATAGAAATCACAAGCAGTAGAGATGACAAAGACTGCAGAAACCTTCTCATCTCCTTCTAGAGCAGGAGCGTGTCTTTGACCCACTCTTAACTAGACAACTTTCATCAGTCATGAGAGAGTCTCATGTTCAAGAGCTAAGCAATGACAGCTGTAAATGACAAAAAGCACACTGATATTTTCTTGGGACTCCAGCAGAGAGCAATGAAGGAGCTTGAATTCACCTTCTTGGAAAGTTTGAAAATGCACATGAAGTTTAGGAGAGGAGCTAAGCCATGGTAACTTTTGTTGAGTATGTCTGCGTAGACAGAGTTTCCATCACCGCAGAAGGAATGTCATTTAACCCACATAATCATCTCTAGCTGCTAAGCTGCGCTTACTGCAGATTATCCGCAACATATTTTACAGGGTGAGCTTTTATGTGTAATCCCTGAGTAACATTCCAGAGAGAAGTATTTTGGAGGGGGGGAAAGCCCAACTCTTAACTTTTTCAAATAATGGTTACATTTGAAAGTCAAAAAAGATGTAAAACCTTTCTTTCCTAGACGTATTACCAGCACAAACTGTACCAGAATTTACGACGCTTTTATTATGGCAGCATAACTCTACCGTGGACGCTCTGGCTCTGGACTATTCCTTAAGAAACAAAGTCCCCGAGAGAAATAAAACAAAATTAGCCAAAAATATTGGGCTGGATGATTTCAAAGGCTATGTACTAAAGGCCAAACACTTGTAATAATAGTAAAGAGTGGACTAAAAGTTAAAGCATTACTCAGTTCAAAGATATCTTGTTCTCACAGAAGACTGTAAAAAACCTCTCTTTTTCTGGGTCTGTTTTGTGCATTTAGATGTACCTTCTACTCCTTTCCACTGTATGCGAATGTTTATGACAAGGTTGGAGGACCTCATGTAACCTTCTATAAGTAAAGAAAGAGAAGCCAGTAAAGCAAGGCAAAATTGTTAATGGCAGGTGGAAAGAGGGAGGCCAAGAATAGAAAACAAAAGAACAATAATAATTAAACGCCCTCCCTGTCTTCTGTGAAAAGTAAAGGCACAGACAAGAAAGAACAACTGCAAAATTCTCACGAGAAAAACGCACTTTATCTGGCTCAAGTATTTTGTGCTACATTTCTTGCTGTTTTCTCATGCCAAACATCTTAACCATTGAAGGTGTCCCTTTTCTCTTTCTGGAATACAGCTAGGAAGATGGCTGTGTCATTGCTGTCAAGCTGTTATTCTCAGAGGTGTCCAGTTGAAAGTCCTAGATGAACTGATTTGCTCTGTCTCTTTAATATGGCATGACTTAACCACTTCCAGTTTCAGCAGCTGGACTTGCCCAGCCCTACAATTCTTTAATCTTTGAATGGTTATATAAGCTCCTTGGCAACTGGCATTTGTAAGTCCATGAAACTGTGCAGAATTTGCACTATGAGATGATGCCAAATGAGTCATGGCAGTAGATTAACTAGGACATGCAAAGCAGAGAGGAGGGAATGAGAGCACAAGAAGAGGGTACAATCTCCTTTTTTTCTGCAACAGGGCTAACACCGTAGAAATCAAAAGGAACACAAATCCTCCTAGGGGTAGTTCTTGCAAAAAACAAAGACTTCTTTTTGTGTTCACAGATCACAGCAAAATGCGGATGACAAAACCAGGCCATTAAGTCACATACAGTATGAAGCAGTATGAAAGAGGAAAGCAGCTGAGAGCGTCAACCCTGCTGAGTAGTCTCAGTATTCTTCTCGACATTAGCAGAAATTTGAAATGAGGCTCTGAAAATTACAAAGGAGGCAGAAGAAAAGGGAGCAATGACTCCTCTGGCATAGTGTTTCCTAACAGGGATCTTCAAAATGTAAAGATTGTATCATCCTTTCAACTGAAGGAAGGTATTAAAACAACAGGAAGGAAATGGCATCACATGCTAGAAAGACTGGGCAGTGTACTTCTAGACAGAAAGGCCACTGATGGAAAACCGACTAAACTGGCACCAATGCAGCAGCATTGTATTAAAGCCCAAAAATACCCACCGCTTCACTCTTTGCCATTCCGTTCATATGGACACGGCAGCTCTGCAACATTCCTACTGATCATCTCCTTGGCAAACTGGGAGTGAGGGTCCCTAGTGATGCAGAGTCCCCAGGCAGGTGCAGAGGAGAGCTGCTTTTTTGCAAAAACCAGGCTTTTGAAGCACTCAGGCCTTTATCAGTTCCATAGCTTTAAGCCATAACAAAATTCATTCAACCAACCATCCTACACCACGCTGTGAACACGTGACGATTCTAGAACTTGTTGATCTACCTCTGATTCAGCGGCCTCACCTTCCCATAGTCCTTTTCTGCTTAGCCAAAGTATCGGGCCTCAGCCCAAGGCCTTCCTTTTGTAAGCTTCTACCTATATGCAGCAGCAAACCACTACTTTTTTCCGTGCCAAGAGTTTAAGTAGATGATTTGCATCTGCCCTTCCGGTGAAACATAATGGGGAGAGAAAATCCTGTCGGAAATGTTCAGTCCTTCAGTTTTCTAGACAGGCCAAATCAAAAGAAAAGCAAGCTATAGGATTGTGTACTTGCTCTTACAAAGCACCTGCTGCCCTCTGACAATGAACTAGCAGAAAACCAGCAAAAATAAGACTTGAGGCAAACAACCCTTTGAAGGGAATTATGACATGATAAAGAAAGACAACACATTTCCAGCTTGTCGAGATACTTGAAATGTCAGCAAAGGCTTGAGGGCAAAGGCTGAACGAATGGGGAAAGGTTACAAGAATCCCAAGAAAAACATGACCATGGATTAAAAGAATCCCAACAGGTCAACTGACCTGTTGAAGTTTTCAGGAAATCAGTGGCTGCTGATTTAGATAGGCCATTCAAGTTAATTTACCCGCGCACCTTCCACTCCTTTTTCACCTGTCACCATCACAGGGTGAATTGTGACCATGGAATCACAATTCTTTGGATTCTGTTCTTAGCTTTAGGAGACAACTACAGCAGCTGAAGTAGCTGTTACTGATGTGATACCCAGGAACACAGAGTTGACATGTTTCATTCATGTCCAATCACAACTAGCAATACTAAGAGGATAGGATTGGCCTCTTTTCATGATGCTTTTCTTATTTTACAGCCTGCTATGATTCTGCTGAAACTTTTTCATTAGTTTCTCTCTAAAAAGGAGAAAGTCCAATGTCCCTCCCTACTGGTGCAGGTTTACCATTCGGTTTGTCGAGTCTAAAAATGGAATTGGAACTAGCAGGAATTACTGTGTTTAAAGCGTCCCGTCCGTTCAGACAATCTCAGGTCGATAAAAGCCTAGATGTTATTGGCTAAATACTGTTTCCCCCAAGAGCGGACGCACGCAATTTAATCCAACTTTTTATAACAAACTCCAATAATACAGAATCCAGTCATACAAAAGAGTCACAAAGAAGCAGGAAGAATTATCGGACCATTTAGGGTAGCAAACTTCTCACCTTCTTTTGGAGTGAGCATAATCTGCTAGCTGAAGTAACAAACTTGAGGACAGAAATCGCCCTACTATTGAGAAGTTGTTGACAAGGGAACCACCTAAGCTGTGTGACTTTCCCTTTTCTATCCATTGGTCAAGCCTAGTAGCCTAAAATTTACGGGCTCAATCAAAGACAAATGCAATCTAGTCAGAGGTCTATGAAAAGTCCAAAACTAATCAGAATTCTTCTTAGACAATGGAAATGGAAGCAGAGCTACCAATTTCCTTGCAACATATCCCTAAAACTCATTCCTTTCTAGTCATAACTAATGTATAGCCACCAGTACAATCAGGAAAAGATGAAACTTACAGATGTCAGCGAGGGAAGGATTTGAAAGAACTCTTCCCATTATTCATCGTCTAGACAGCAACTATCATTAAAATCAGAGCCCTTTTAGTAGGGCTTTCCTTGTGGGAAATTCAGGACTCCAGGACAACGGAGCAAGAGGATTAAGCAGAAGCCGTTGATTGTTGACATGATGCACTTACACATTCTAAATCTCTGCACACGCTAGGCCCGCATTTTTATCTTGGTGCCTTTGTTATGTCCACGCATTCTGTGTGCACCTCTCAGAAGATACGTTTGGTTACAGTCCAGGCGCTTTGCTGCCCCCCGTTATCGAGTTCTTGTAGTCTTGGAATTTGGTTTCTCAGCTTCTCTTTCTTATTTTAGCACGGCTTATGTCTTAGTAACCTTGATGAATTCCAGAGGGCTCTGAGAAAATTCTGATAAGAACATATTCCAGCTGGATGGCTGGTGCACCCTTTAGTCTAAGAGGTTCAGATACATTGCTACAATTTCCCCCTTCTTCGTCTTGCACCAGCTAAACCCTTTCCCACCCTATTTTCTTCCAAGAGGCTCACCAGTTTCATGATGCATGGAATAACAAGAAGCAATATAATAATGACTACTAGTAACAACAAAGTTCCCTTTACAAGATCTTTCAACCATCGAGTTGTTTCCCATCTCTCAAACCATTCAGGCGTAACCCTCTCATTCCCAATCAATTTCTTCGTGTTATCTTGTCCTTGTTTGAGTTTCCAGTGAATGACTGCAGAATGGTTAGAGAGGTTCAAAAAACACATTCCTTCCAAATCCTCACACTCTTGCCCATGTGCTAACGAGAAAGCTAGAGCAGCATTATTTTGCAGTGTGCAATGACTAATGGTATCTACACCAGTGAGAACCTGATTTAAAATCGCTGATCTTACCTTGAGTTGTTTGACCACCCAGCATCGCAACTTAATAAGCAAACTCAAAGCTTGACCAACAGCGACACCTGCTGTCAGGAGTGGCGCAATTAATAGAGAGGAGCGCCCAAACCAGTACACAATTGAGGCAAAGGCGTTTTAAGCTTAGGCTTCTTCTTTCAGTTCCCTGGAGGCGAAGGGAGTTCTTCACACACAATGTATTGTGCCGCTGGCGGTACGTTCCGGTGGGGCGCTTGTGCCGAAAGACGCCCAGGACACAACGCCGTGTTGTTAATATTTGTTTGTCGCGTTTCGGAAGCTGCTCTTAGCCGAGTCCCCCGCAGGCGAAGAAGCGGCTTCTTCGCACACAGAGCATTGTGGCGAGCGCAGGGAGCTCCTGAGAGCGGTTTGTGCCGAAAGAAGCCCGGGACCGGCACTTAGCTTCGGAGAGCTGCGTATCTGCGTCTTCTGCGTGTCTTGCCGCTCTACACTCAGCCAAAAGCTTTTCCACCATATCTTGCAAGGAGAAACTCTGCCAGGAAAGAAAACATCCAAAATCTTGTTCTAAAGCTTGCACGGGGGTCTGCAAAGAGTTTGGCAAGAATGAAAGGTAGTTGTCCAAAACTCGTTCTTTTCCAATAGAATAACCATGGAAAAGGCAGGAGAGTGGTAAAGTACTGTTTTCTCTAAGTCTGAAGGCTGCCCACACTGTGCCTGTGTGCTGCAGCTTGCATCTTCGCCTTTGGGAAGCTGCCGCTCGCCGATTCTCCCGGAGGCGAAGAAGCGGCTTCTTCGCACACAGAGCATTGTGGCGAGCGCAGGGAGCTCCTGAGAGCGGTTTGTGCCGAAAGAAGCCCGGGACCGGCACTTAGCTTCGGAGAGCTGCGTATCTGCGTCTTCTGCGTGTCTTGCCGCTCTACACTCAGCCAAAAGCTTTTCCACCATATCTTGCAAGGAGAAACTCTGCCAGGAAAGAAAACATCCAAAATCTTGTTCTAAAGCTTGCACGCGGGTCTGCAAAGAGTTTGGCAAGAATGAAAGGTAGTTGTCCAAAACTCGTTCTTTTCCAATAGAATAACCATGGAAAAGGCAGGAGAGTGGTAAAGTACTGTTTTCTCTAAGTCTGAAGGCTGCCCACACTGTGCCTGTGTGCCGCAGCTTGCATCTTCGCCTTTGGGAAGCTGCCGCTCGCCGATTCTCCCGCAGGCGAAGAAGCGGCTTCTTCGCACACAGAGCATTGTGGCGAGCGCAGGGAGCTCCTGAGAGCGGTTTGTGCCGAAAGAAGCCCGGGACCGGCACTTAGCTTCGGAGAGCTGCGTATCTGCGTCTTCTGCGTGTCTTGCCGCTCTACACTCAGCCAAAAGCTTTTCCACCATATCTTGCAAGGAGAAACTCTGCCAGGAAAGAAAACATCCAAAATCTTGTTCTAAAGCTTGCACGGGGGTCTGCAAAGAGTTTGGCAAGAATGAAAGGTAGTTGTCCAAAACTCGTTCTTTTCCAATAGAATAACCATGGAAAAGGCAGGAGAGTGGTAAAGTACTGTTTTCTCTAAGTCTGAATGCTGCCCACACTGTGCCTGTGTGCTGCAGCTTGCATCTTCGCCTTTGGGAAGCTGCCGCTCGCCGATTCTCCCGGAGGCGAAGAAGCGGCTTCTTCGCACACAGAGCATTGTGGCGAGCGCAGGGAGCTCCTGAGAGCGGTTTGTGCCGAAAGAAGCCCGGGACCGGCACTTAGCTTCGGAGAGCTGCGTATCTGCGTCTTCTGCGTGTCTTGCCGCTCTACACTCAGCCAAAAGCTTTTCCACCATATCTTGCAAGGAGAAACTCTGCCAGGAAAGAAAACATCCAAAATCTTGTTCTAAAGCTTGCACGGGGGTCTGCAAAGAGTTTGGCAAGAATGAAAGGTAGTTGTCCAAAACTCGTTCTTTTCCAATAGAATAACCATGGATAAGGCAGGAGAGTGGTAAAGTACTGTTTTCTCTAAGTCTGAAGGCTGCCCACACTGTGCCTGTGTGCTGCAGCTTGCATCTTCGCCTTTGGGAAGCTGCCGCTCGCCGATTCTCCCGGAGGCGAAGAAGCGGCTTCTTCGCACACAGAGCATTGTGGCGAGCGCAGGGAGCTCCTGAGAGCGGTTTGTGCCGAAAGAAGCCCGGGACCGGCACTTAGCTTCGGAGAGCTGCGTATCTGCGTCTTCTGCGTGTCTTGCCGCTCTACACTCAGCAAAAAGCTTTTCCACCATATCTTGCAAGGAGAAACTCTGCCAGGAAAGAAAACATCCAAAATCTTGTTCTAAAGCTTGCACGGGGGTCTGCAAAGAGTTTGGCAAGAATGAAAGGTAGTTGTCCAAAACTCGTTCTTTTCCAATAGAATAACCATGGAAAAGGCAGGAGAGTGGTAAAGTACTGTTTTCTCTAAGTCTGAAGGCTGCCCACACTGTGCCTGCGTGCTGCAGCTTGCATCTTCGCCTTTGGGAAGCTGCCGCTCGCCGATTCTCCCGCAGGCGAAGAAGCGGCTTCTTCGCACACAGAGCATTGTGGCGAGCGCAGGGAGCTCCTGAGAGCGGTTTGTGCCGAAAGAAGCCCGGGACCGGCACTTAGCTTCGGAGAGCTGCGTATCTGCGTCTTCTGCGCGTCTTGCCGCTCTACACTCAGCCAAAAGCTTTTCCACCATATCTTGCAAGGAGAAACTCTGCCAGGAAAGAAAACATCCAAAATCTTGTTCTAAAGCTTGCACGGGGGTCTGCAAAGAGTTTGGCAAGAATGAAAGGTAGTTGTCCAAAACTCGTTCTTTTCCAATAGAATAACCATGGAAAAGGCAGGAGAGTGGTCAAGTACTGTTTTCTCTAAGTCTGAAGGCTGCCCACACTGTGCCTGCGTGCTGCAGCTTGCATCTTCGCCTTTGGGAAGCTGCCGCTCGCCGATTCTCCCGGAGGCGAAGAAGCGGCTTCTTCGCACACAGAGCATTGTGGCGAGCGCAGGGAGCTCCTGAGAGCGGTTTGTGCCGAAAGAAGCCCGGGACCGGCACTTAGCTTCGGAGAGCTGCGTATCTGCGTCTTCTGCGTGTCTTGCCGCTCTACACTCAGCCAAAAGCTTTTCCACCATATCTTGCAAGGAGAAACTCTGCCAGGAAAGAAAACATCCAAAATCTTGTTCTAAAGCTTGCACGGGGGTCTGCAAAGAGTTTGGCAAGAATGAAAGGTAGTTGTCCAAAACTCGTTCTTTTCCAATAGAATAACCATGGAAAAGGCAGGAGAGTGGTAAAGTACTGTTTTCTCTAAGTCTGAAGGCTGCCCACACTGTGCCTGTGTGCTGCAGCTTGCATCTTCGCCTTTGGGAAGCTGCCGCTCGCCGATTCTCCCGGAGGCGAAGAAGCGGCTTCTTCGCACACAGAGCATTGTGGCGAGCGCAGGGAGCTCCTGAGAGCGGTTTGTGCCGAAAGAAGCCCGGGACCGGCACTTAGCTTCGGAGAGCTGCGTATCTGCGTCTTCTGCGTGTCTTGCCGCTCTACACTCAGCCAAAAGCTTTTCCACCATATCTTGCAAGGAGAAACTCTGCCAGGAAAGAAAACATCCAAAATCTTGTTCTAAAGCTTGCACGGGGGTCTGCAAAGAGTTTGGCAAGAATGAAAGGTAGTTGTCCAAAACTCGTTCTTTTCCAATAGAATAACCATGGAAAAGGCA
Organism: Molothrus aeneus; assembly: GCF_037042795.1. Lineage (NCBI taxonomy): Eukaryota > Metazoa > Chordata > Aves > Passeriformes > Icteridae > Molothrus > Molothrus aeneus. The sequence goes on from NW_027098982.1 coordinate 91,628, forward strand.
GGAGAGTGGTAAAGTACTGTTTTCTCTAAGTCTGAAGGCTGCCCACACTGTGCCTGTGTGCTGCAGCTTGCATCTTCGCCTTTGGGAAGCTGCCGCTCGCCGATTCTCCCGGAGGCGAAGAAGCGGCTTCTTCGCACACAGAGCATTGTGGCGAGCGCAGGGAGCTCCTGAGAGCGGTTTGTGCCGAAAGAAGCCCGGGACCGGCACTTAGCTTCGGAGAGCTGCGTATCTGCGTCTTCTGCGTGTCTTGCCGCTCTACACTCAGCCAAAAGCTTTTCCACCATATCTTGCAAGGAGAAACTCTGCCAGGAAAGAAAACATCCAAAATCTTGTTCTAAAGCTTGCACGGGGGTCTGCAAAGAGTTTGGCAAGAATGAAAGGTAGTTGTCCAAAACTCGTTCTTTTCCAATAGAATAACCATGGAAAAGGCAGGAGAGTGGTAAAGTACTGTTTTCTCTAAGTCTGAATGCTGCCCACACTGTGCCTGTGTGCTGCAGCTTGCATCTTCGCCTTTGGGAAGCTGCTGCTCGCCGATTCTCCCGGAGGCGAAGAAGCGGCTTCTTCGCACACAGAGCATTGTGGCGAGCGCAGGGAGCTCCTGAGAGCGGTTTGTGCCGAAAGAAGCCCGGGACCGGCACTTAGCTTCGGAGAGCTGCGTATCCGCGTCTTCTGCGTGTCTTGCCGCTCTACACTCAGCAAAAAGCTTTTCCACCATATCTTGCAAGGAGAAACTCTGCCAGGAAAGAAAACATCCAAAATCTTGTTCTAAAGCTTGCACGGGGGTCTGCAAAGAGTTTGGCAAGAATGAAAGGTAGTTGTCCAAAACTCGTTCTTTTCCAATAGAATAACCATGGAAAAGGCAGGAGAGTGGTAAAGTACTGTTTTCTCTAAGTCTGAAGGCTGCCCACACTGTGCCTGCGTGCTGCAGCTTGCATCTTCGCCTTTGGGAAGCTGCCGCTCGCCGATTCTCCCGGAGGCGAAGAAGCGGCTTCTTCGCACACAGAGCATTGTGGCGAGCGCAGGGAGCTCCTGAGAGCGGTTTGTGCCGAAAGAAGCCCGGGACCGGCACTTAGCTTCGGAGAGCTGCGTATCTGCGTCTTCTGCGTGTCTTGCCGCTCTACACTCAGCAAAAAGCTTTTCCACCATATCTTGCAAGGAGAAACTCTGCCAGGAAAGAAAACATCCAAAATCTTGTTCTAAAGCTTGCACGGGGGTCTGCAAAGAGTTTGGCAAGAATGAAAGGTAGTTGTCCAAAACTCGTTCTTTTCCAATAGAATAACCATGGAAAAGGCAGGAGAGTGGTAAAGTACTGTTTTCTCTAAGTCTGAAGGCTGCCCACACTGTGCCTGTGTGCCGCAGCTTGCATCTTCGCCTTTGGGAAGCTGCCGCTCGCCGATTCTCCCGGAGGCGAAGAAGCGGCTTCTTCGCACACAGAGCATTGTGGCGAGCGCAGGGAGCTCCTGAGAGCGGTTTGTGCCGAAAGAAGCCCGGGACCGGCACTTAGCTTCGGAGAGCTGCGTATCTGCGTCTTCTGCGTGTCTTGCCGCTCTACACTCAGCAAAAAGCTTTTCCACCATATCTTGCAAGGAGAAACTCTGCCAGGAAAGAAAACATCCAAAATCTTGTTCTAAAGCTTGCACGGGGGTCTGCAAAGAGTTTGGCAAGAATGAAAGGTAGTTGTCCAAACCTCGTTCTTTTCCAATAGAATAACCATGGAAAAGGCAGGAGAGTGGTAAAGTACTGTTTTCTCTAAGTCTGAAGGCTGCCCACACTGTGCCTGTGTGCTGCAGCTTGCATCTTCGCCTTTGGGAAGCTGCCGCTCGCCGATTCTCCCGCAGGCGAAGAAGCGGCTTCTTCGCACACAGAGCATTGTGGCGAGCGCAGGGAGCTCCTGAGAGCGGTTTGTGCCGAAAGAAGCCCGGGACCGGCACTTAGCTTCGGAGAGCTGCGTATCTGCGTCTTCTGCGTGTCTTGCCGCTCTACACTCAGCAAAAAGCTTTTCCACCATATCTTGCAAGGAGAAACTCTGCCAGGAAAGAAAACATCCAAAATCTGGTTCTAAAGCTTGCACGGGGGTCTGCAAAGAGTTTGGCAAGAATGAAAGGTAGTTGTCCAAAACTCGTTCTTTTCCAATAGAATAACCATGGAAAAGGCAGGAGAGTGGTAAAGTACTGTTTTCTCTAAGTCTGAAGGCTGCCCACACTGTGCCTGTGTGCCGCAGCTTGCATCTTCGCCTTTGGGAAGCTGCCGCTCGCCGATTCTCCCGCAGGCGAAGAAGCGGCTTCTTCGCACACAGAGCATTGTGGCGAGCGCAGGGAGCTCCTGAGAGCGGTTTGTGCCGAAAGAAGCCCGGGACCGGCACTTAGCTTCGGAGAGCTGCGTATCTGCGTCTTCTGCGTGTCTTGCCGCTCTACACTCAGCAAAAAGCTTTTCCACCATATCTTGCAAGGAGAAACTCTGCCAGGAAAGAAAACATCCAAAATCTTGTTCTAAAGCTTGCACGGGGGTCTGCAAAGAGTTTGGCAAGAATGAAAGGTAGTTGTCCAAAACTCGTTCTTTTCCAATAGAATAACCATGGAAAAGGCAGGAGAGTGGTAAAGTACTGTTTTCTCTAAGTCTGAAGGCTGCCCACACTGTGCCTGTGTGCCGCAGCTTGCATCTTCGCCTTTGGGAAGCTGCCGCTCGCCGATTCTCCCGCAGGCGAAGAAGCGGCTTCTTCGCACACAGAGCATTGTGGCGAGCGCAGGGAGCTCCTGAGAGCGTTTTGTGCCGAAAGAAGCCCGGGACCGGCACTTAGCTTCGGAGAGCTGCGTATCTGCGTCTTCTGCGTGTCTTGCCGCTCTACACTCAGCCAAAAGCTTTTCCACCATATCTTGCAAGGAGAAACTCTGCCAGGAAAGAAAACATCCAAAATCTTGTTCTAAAGCTTGCACGGGGGTCTGCAAAGAGTTTGGCAAGAATGAAAGGTAGTTGTCCAAAACTCGTTCTTTTCCAATAGAATAACCATGGAAAAGGCAGGAGAGTGGTAAAGTACTGTTTTCTCTAAGTCTGAATGCTGCCCACACTGTGCCTGCGTGCTGCAGCTTGCATCTTCGCCTTTGGGAAGCTGCCGCTCGCCGATTCTCCCGCAGGCGAAGAAGCGGCTCTTTCGCACACAGAGCATTGTGGCGAGCGCAGGGAGCTCCTGAGAGCGGTTTGTGCCGAAAGAAGCCCGGGACCGGCACTTAGCTTCGGAGAGCTGCGTATCTGCGTCTTCTGCGTGTCTTGCCGCTCTACACTCAGCAAAAAGCTTTTCCACCATATCTTGCAAGGAGAAACTCTGCCAGGAAAGAAAACATCCAAAATCTTGTTCTAAAGCTTGCACGGGGGTCTGCAAAGAGTTTGGCAAGAATGAAAGGTAGTTGTCCAAAACTCGTTCTTTTCCAATAGAATAACCATGGAAAAGGCAGGAGAGTGGTAAAGTACTGTTTTCTCTAAGTCTGAATGCTGCCCACACTGTGCCTGCGTGCTGCAGCTTGCATCTTCGCCTTTGGGAAGCTGCCGCTCGCCGATTCTCCCGCATGCGAAGAAGCGGCTCTTTCGCACACAGAGCATTGTGGCGAGCGCAGGGAGCTCCTGAGAGCGGTTTGTGCCGAAAGAAGCCCGGGACCGGCACTTAGCTTCGGAGAGCTGCGTATCTGCGTCTTCTGCGTGTCTTGCCGCTCTACACTCAGCAAAAAGCTTTTCCACCATATCTTGCAAGGAGAAACTCTGCCAGGAAAGAAAACATCCAAAATCTTGTTCTAAAGCTTGCACGGGGGTCTGCAAAGAGTTTGGCAAGAATGAAAGGTAGTTGTCCAAAACTCGTTCTTTTCCAATAGAATAACCATGGAAAAGGCAGGAGAGTGGTAAAGTACTGTTTTCTCTAAGTCTGAAGGCTGCCCACACTGTGCCTGTGTGCTGCAGCTTGCATCTTCGCCTTTGGGAAGCTGCCGCTCGCCGATTCTCCCGGAGGCGAAGAAGCGGCTTCTTCGCACACAGAGCATTGTGGCGAGCGCAGGGAGCTCCTGAGAGCGGTTTGTGCCGAAAGAAGCCCGGGACCGGCACTTAGCTTCGGAGAGCTGCGTATCTGCGTCTTCTGCGTGTCTTGCCGCTCTACACTCAGCCAAAAGCTTTTCCACCATATCTTGCAAGGAGAAACTCTGCCAGGAAAGAAAACATCCAAAATCTTGTTCTAAAGCTTGCACGGGGGTCTGCAAAGAGTTTGGCAAGAATGAAAGGTAGTTGTCCAAAACTCGTTCTTTTCCAATAGAATAACCATGGAAAAGGCAGGAGAGTGGTCAAGTACTGTTTTCTCTAAGTCTGAAGGCTGCCCACACTGTGCCTGCGTGCTGCAGCTTGCATCTTCGCCTTTGGGAAGCTGCCGCTCGCCGATTCTCCCGGAGGCGAAGAAGCGGCTTCTTCGCACACAGAGCATTGTGGCGAGCGCAGGGAGCTCCTGAGAGCGGTTTGTGCCGAAAGAAGCCCGGGACCGGCACTTAGCTTCGGAGAGCTGCGTATCTGCGTCTTCTGCGTGTCTTGCCGCTCTACACTCAGCCAAAAGCTTTTCCACCATATCTTGCAAGGAGAAACTCTGCCAGGAAAGAAAACATCCAAAATCTTGTTCTAAAGCTTGCACGGGGGTCTGCAAAGAGTTTGGCAAGAATGAAAGGTAGTTGTCCAAAACTCGTTCTTTTCCAATAGAATAACCATGGAAAAGGCAGGAGAGTGGTAAAGTACTGTTTTCTCTAAGTCTGAAGGCTGCCCACACTGTGCCTGTGTGCTGCAGCTTGCATCTTCGCCTTTGGGAAGCTGCCGCTCGCCGATTCTCCCGGAGGCGAAGAAGCGGCTTCTTCGCACACAGAGCATTGTGGCGAGCGCAGGGAGCTCCTGAGAGCGGTTTGTGCCGAAAGAAGCCCGGGACCGGCACTTAGCTTCGGAGAGCTGCGTATCTGCGTCTTCTGCGTGTCTTGCCGCTCTACACTCAGCCAAAAGCTTTTCCACCATATCTTGCAAGGAGAAACTCTGCCAGGAAAGAAAACATCCAAAATCTTGTTCTAAAGCTTGCACGGGGGTCTGCAAAGAGTTTGGCAAGAATGAAAGGTAGTTGTCCAAAACTCGTTCTTTTCCAATAGAATAACCATGGAAAAGGCAGGAGAGTGGTAAAGTACTGTTTTCTCTAAGTCTGAAGGCTGCCCACACTGTGCCTGTGTGCTGCAGCTTGCATCTTCGCCTTTGGGAAGCTGCCGCTCGCCGATTCTCCCGGAGGCGAAGAAGCGGCTTCTTCGCACACAGAGCATTGTGGCGAGCGCAGGGAGCTCCTGAGAGCGGTTTGTGCCGAAAGAAGCCCGGGACCGGCACTTAGCTTCGGAGAGCTGCGTATCTGCGTCTTCTGCGTGTCTTGCCGCTCTACACTCAGCCAAAAGCTTTTCCACCATATCTTGCAAGGAGAAACTCTGCCAGGAAAGAAAACATCCAAAATCTTGTTCTAAAGCTTGCACGGGGGTCTGCAAAGAGTTTGGCAAGAATGAAAGGTAGTTGTCCAAAACTCGTTCTTTTCCAATAGAATAACCATGGAAAAGGCAGGAGAGTGGTAAAGTACTGTTTTCTCTAAGTCTGAAGGCTGCCCACACTGTGCCTGTGTGCCGCAGCTTGCATCTTCGCCTTTGGGAAGCTGCCGCTCGCCGATTCTCCCGGAGGCGAAGAAGCGGCTTCTTCGCACACAGAGCATTGTGGCGAGCGCAGGGAGCTCCTGAGAGCGGTTTGTGCCGAAAGAAGCCCGGGACCGGCACTTAGCTTCGGAGAGCTGCGTATCTGCGTCTTCTGCGTGTCTTGCCGCTCTACACTCAGCAAAAAGCTTTTCCACCATATCTTGCAAGGAGAAACTCTGCCAGGAAAGAAAACATCCAAAATCTTGTTCTAAAGCTTGCACGGGGGTCTGCAAAGAGTTTGGCAAGAATGAAAGGTAGTTGTCCAAACCTCGTTCTTTTCCAATAGAATAACCATGGAAAAGGCAGGAGAGTGGTAAAGTACTGTTTTCTCTAAGTCTGAAGGCTGCCCACACTGTGCCTGTGTGCTGCAGCTTGCATCTTCGCCTTTGGGAAGCTGCCGCTCGCCGATTCTCCCGCAGGCGAAGAAGCGGCTTCTTCGCACACAGAGCATTGTGGCGAGCGCAGGGAGCTCCTGAGAGCGGTTTGTGCCGAAAGAAGCCCGGGACCGGCACTTAGCTTCGGAGAGCTGCGTATCTGCGTCTTCTGCGTGTCTTGCCGCTCTACACTCAGCAAAAAGCTTTTCCACCATATCTTGCAAGGAGAAACTCTGCCAGGAAAGAAAACATCCAAAATCTGGTTCTAAAGCTTGCACGGGGGTCTGCAAAGAGTTTGGCAAGAATGAAAGGTAGTTGTCCAAAACTCGTTCTTTTCCAATAGAATAACCATGGAAAAGGCAGGAGAGTGGTAAAGTACTGTTTTCTCTAAGTCTGAAGGCTGCCCACACTGTGCCTGTGTGCCGCAGCTTGCATCTTCGCCTTTGGGAAGCTGCCGCTCGCCGATTCTCCCGCAGGCGAAGAAGCGGCTTCTTCGCACACAGAGCATTGTGGCGAGCGCAGGGAGCTCCTGAGAGCGGTTTGTGCCGAAAGAAGCCCGGGACCGGCACTTAGCTTCGGAGAGCTGCGTATCTGCGTCTTCTGCGTGTCTTGCCGCTCTACACTCAGCAAAAAGCTTTTCCACCATATCTTGCAAGGAGAAACTCTGCCAGGAAAGAAAACATCCAAAATCTTGTTCTAAAGCTTGCACGGGGGTCTGCAAAGAGTTTGGCAAGAATGAAAGGTAGTTGTCCAAAACTCGTTCTTTTCCAATAGAATAACCATGGAAAAGGCAGGAGAGTGGTAAAGTACTGTTTTCTCTAAGTCTGAAGGCTGCCCACACTGTGCCTGTGTGCCGCAGCTTGCATCTTCGCCTTTGGGAAGCTGCCGCTCGCCGATTCTCCCGCAGGCGAAGAAGCGGCTTCTTCGCACACAGAGCATTGTGGCGAGCGCAGGGAGCTCCTGAGAGCGTTTTGTGCCGAAAGAAGCCCGGGACCGGCACTTAGCTTCGGAGAGCTGCGTATCTGCGTCTTCTGCGTGTCTTGCCGCTCTACACTCAGCCAAAAGCTTTTCCACCATATCTTGCAAGGAGAAACTCTGCCAGGAAAGAAAACATCCAAAATCTTGTTCTAAAGCTTGCACGGGGGTCTGCAAAGAGTTTGGCAAGAATGAAAGGTAGTTGTCCAAAACTCGTTCTTTTCCAATAGAATAACCATGGAAAAGGCAGGAGAGTGGTAAAGTACTGTTTTCTCTAAGTCTGAATGCTGCCCACACTGTGCCTGCGTGCTGCAGCTTGCATCTTCGCCTTTGGGAAGCTGCCGCTCGCCGATTCTCCCGCAGGCGAAGAAGCGGCTCTTTCGCACACAGAGCATTGTGGCGAGCGCAGGGAGCTCCTGAGAGCGGTTTGTGCCGAAAGATGCCCGGGACCGGCACTTAGCTTCGGAGAGCTGCGTATCTGCGTCTTCTGCGTGTCTTGCCGCTCTACACTCAGCAAAAAGCTTTTCCACCATATCTTGCAAGGAGAAACTCTGCCAGGAAAGAAAACATCCAAAATCTTGTTCTAAAGCTTGCACGGGGGTCTGCAAAGAGTTTGGCAAGAATGAAAGGTAGTTGTCCAAAACTCGTTCTTTTCCAATAGAATAACCATGGAAAAGGCAGGAGAGTGGTAAAGTACTGTTTTCTCTAAGTCTGAATGCTGCCCACACTGTGCCTGCGTGCTGCAGCTTGCATCTTCGCCTTTGGGAAGCTGCCGCTCGCCGATTCTCCCGCATGCGAAGAAGCGGCTCTTTCGCACACAGAGCATTGTGGCGAGCGCAGGGAGCTCCTGAGAGCGGTTTGTGCCGAAAGAAGCCCGGGACCGGCACTTAGCTTCGGAGAGCTGCGTATCTGCGTCTTCTGCGTGTCTTGCCGCTCTACACTCAGCAAAAAGCTTTTCCACCATATCTTGCAAGGAGAAACTCTGCCAGGAAAGAAAACATCCAAAATCTTGTTCTAAAGCTTGCACGGGGGTCTGCAAAGAGTTTGGCAAGAATGAAAGGTAGTTGTCCAAAACTCGTTCTTTTCCAATAGAATAACCATGGAAAAGGCAGGAGAGTGGTAAAGTACTGTTTTCTCTAAGTCTGAAGGCTGCCCACACTGTGCCTGCGTGCTGCAGCTTGCATCTTCGCCTTTGGGAAGCTGCCGCTCGCCGATTCTCCCGCAGGCGAAGAAGCGGCTTCTTCGCACACAGAGCATTGTGGCGAGCGCAGGGAGCTCCTGAGAGCGGTTTGTGCCGAAAGAAGCCCGGGACCGGCACTTAGCTTCGGAGAGCTGCGTATCTGCGTCTTCTGCGCGTCTTGCCGCTCTACACTCAGCCAAAAGCTTTTCCACCATATCTTGCAAGGAGAAACTCTGCCAGGAAAGAAAACATCCAAAATCTTGTTCTAAAGCTTGCACGGGGGTCTGCAAAGAGTTTGGCAAGAATGAAAGGTAGTTGTCCAAAACTCGTTCTTTTCCAATAGAATAACCATGGAAAAGGCAGGAGAGTGGTCAAGTACTGTTTTCTCTAAGTCTGAAGGCTGCCCACACTGTGCCTGCGTGCTGCAGCTTGCATCTTCGCCTTTGGGAAGCTGCCGCTCGCCGATTCTCCCGGAGGCGAAGAAGCGGCTTCTTCGCACACAGAGCATTGTGGCGAGCGCAGGGAGCTCCTGAGAGCGGTTTGTGCCGAAAGAAGCCCGGGACCGGCACTTAGCTTCGGAGAGCTGCGTATCTGCGTCTTCTGCGTGTCTTGCCGCTCTACACTCAGCCAAAAGCTTTTCCACCATATCTTGCAAGGAGAAACTCTGCCAGGAAAGAAAACATCCAAAATCTTGTTCTAAAGCTTGCACGGGGGTCTGCAAAGAGTTTGGCAAGAATGAAAGGTAGTTGTCCAAAACTCGTTCTTTTCCAATAGAATAACCATGGAAAAGGCAGGAGAGTGGTAAAGTACTGTTTTCTCTAAGTCTGAAGGCTGCCCACACTGTGCCTGTGTGCTGCAGCTTGCATCTTCGCCTTTGGGAAGCTGCCGCTCGCCGATTCTCCCGGAGGCGAAGAAGCGGCTTCTTCGCACACAGAGCATTGTGGCGAGCGCAGGGAGCTCCTGAGAGCGGTTTGTGCCGAAAGAAGCCCGGGACCGGCACTTAGCTTCGGAGAGCTGCGTATCTGCGTCTTCTGCGTGTCTTGCCGCTCTACACTCAGCCAAAAGCTTTTCCACCATATCTTGCAAGGAGAAACTCTGCCAGGAAAGAAAACATCCAAAATCTTCTTCTAAAGCTTGCACGGGGGTCTGCAAAGAGTTTGGCAAGAATGAAAGGTAGTTGTCCAAAACTCGTTCTTTTCCAATAGAATAACCATGGAAAAGGCAGGAGAGTGGTAAAGTACTGTTTTCTCTAAGTCTGAAGGCTGCCCACACTGTGCCTGTGTGCTGCAGCTTGCATCTTCGCCTTTGCGAAGCTGCCGCTCGCCGATTCTCCCGGAGGCGAAGAAGCGGCTTCTTCGCACACAGAGCATTGTGGCGAGCGCAGGGAGCTCCTGAGAGCGGTTTGTGCCGAAAGAAGCCCGGGACCGGCACTTAGCTTCGGAGAGCTGCGTATCTGCGTCTTCTGCGTGTCTTGCCGCTCTACACTCAGCCAAAAGCTTTTCCACCATATCTTGCAAGGAGAAACTCTGCCAGGAAAGAAAACATCCAAAATCTTGTTCTAAAGCTTGCACGGGGGTCTGCAAAGAGTTTGGCAAGAATGAAAGGTAGTTGTCCAAAACTCGTTCTTTTCCAATAGAATAACCATGGAAAAGGCAGGAGAGTGGTAAAGTACTGTTTTCTCTAAGTCTGAATGCTGCCCACACTGTGCCTGTGTGCTGCAGCTTGCATCTTCGCCTTTGGGAAGCTGCCGCTCGCCGATTCTCCCGGAGGCGAAGAAGCGGCTTCTTCGCACACAGAGCATTGTGGCGAGCGCAGGGAGCTCCTGAGAGCGGTTTGTGCCGAAAGAAGCCCGGGACCGGCACTTAGCTTCGGAGAGCTGCGTATCCGCGTCTTCTGCGTGTCTTGCCGCTCTACACTCAGCAAAAAGCTTTTCCACCATATCTTGCAAGGAGAAACTCTGCCAGGAAAGAAAACATCCAAAATCTTGTTCTAAAGCTTGCACGGGGGTCTGCAAAGAGTTTGGCAAGAATGAAAGGTAGTTGTCCAAAACTCGTTCTTTTCCAATAGAATAACCATGGAAAAGGCAGGAGAGTGGTAAAGTACTGTTTTCTCTAAGTCTGAATGCTGCCCACACTGTGCCTGTGTGCTGCAGCTTGCATCTTCGCCTTTGGGAAGCTGCCGCTCGCCGATTCTCCCGCAGGCGAAGAAGCGGCTTCTTCGCACACAGAGCATTGTGGCGAGCGCAGGGAGCTCCTGAGAGCGGTTTGTGCCGAAAGAAGCCCGGGACCGGCACTTAGCTTCGGAGAGCTGCGTATCTGCGTCTTCTGCGTGTCTTGCCGCTCTACACTCAGCAAAAAGCTTTTCCACCATATCTTGCAAGGAGAAACTCTGCCAGGAAAGAAAACATCCAAAATCTTGTTCTAAAGCTTGCACGGGGGTCTGCAAAGAGTTTGGCAAGAATGAAAGGTAGTTGTCCAAAACTCGTTCTTTTCCAATAGAATAACCATGGAAAAGGCAGGAGAGTGGTAAAGTACTGTTTTCTCTAAGTCTGAAGGCTGCCCACACTGTGCCTGTGTGCTGCAGCTTGCATCTTCGCCTTTGGGAAGCTGCCGCTCGCCGATTCTCCCGCAGGCGAAGAAGCGGCTTCTTCGCACACAGAGCATTGTGGCGAGCGCAGGGAGCTCCTGAGAGCGGTTTGTGCCGAAAGAAGCCCGGGACCGGCACTTAGCTTCGGAGAGCTGCGTATCTGCGTCTTCTGCGTGTCTTGCCGCTCTACACTCAGCCAAAAGCTTTTCCACCATATCTTGCAAGGAGAAACTCTGCCAGGAAAGAAAACATCCAAAATCTTGTTCTAAAGCTTGCACGGGGGTCTGCAAAGAGTTTGGCAAGAATGAAAGGTAGTTGTCCAAAACTCGTTCTTTTCCAATAGAATAACCATGGAAAAGGCAGGAGAGTGGTAAAGTACTGTTTTCTCTAAGTCTGAAGGCTGCCCACACTGTGCCTGTGTGCTGCAGCTTGCATCTTCGCCTTTGGGAAGCTGCCGCTCGCCGATTCTCCCGCAGGCGAAGAAGCGGCTTCTTCGCACACAGAGCATTGTGGCGAGCGCAGGGAGCTCCTGAGAGCGGTTTGTGCCGAAAGAAGCCCGGGACCGGCACTTAGCTTCGGAGAGCTGCGTATCTGCGTCTTCTGCGTGTCTTGCCGCTCTACACTCAGCAAAAAGCTTTTCCACCATATCTTGCAAGGAGAAACTCTGCCAGGAAAGAAAACATCCAAAATCTTGTTCTAAAGCTTGCACGGGGGTCTGCAAAGAGTTTGGCAAGAATGAAAGGTAGTTGTCCAAAACTCGTTCTTTTCCAATAGAATAACCATGGAAAAGGCAGGAGAGTGGTAAAGTACTGTTTTCTCTAAGTCTGAAGGCTGCCCACACTGTGCCTGTGTGCTGCAGCTTGCATCTTCGCCTTTGGGAAGCTGCCGCTCGCCGATTCTCCCGCAGGCGAAGAAGCGGCTTCTTCGCACACAGAGCATTGTGGCGAGCGCAGGGAGCTCCTGAGAGCGGTTTGTGCCGAAAGAAGCCCGGGACCGGCACTTAGCTTCGGAGAGCTGCGTATCTGCGTCTTCTGCGTGTCTTGCCGCTCTACACTCAGCCAAAAGCTTTTCCACCATATCTTGCAAGGAGAAACTCTGCCAGGAAAGAAAACATCCAAAATCTTGTTCTAAAGCTTGCACGGGGGTCTGCAAAGAGTTTGGCAAGAATGAAAGGTAGTTGTCCAAAACTCGTTCTTTTCCAATAGAATAACCATGGAAAAGGCAGGAGAGTGGTAAAGTACTGTTTTCTCTAAGTCTGAAGGCTGCCCACACTGTGCCTGTGTGCTGCAGCTTGCATCTTCGCCTTTGGGAAGCTGCCGCTCGCCGATTCTCCCGCAGGCGAAGAAGCGGCTTCTTCGCACACAGAGCATTGTGGCGAGCGCAGGGAGCTCCTGAGAGCGGTTTGTGCCGAAAGAAGCCCGGGACCGGCACTTAGCTTCGGAGAGCTGCGTATCTGCGTCTTCTGCGTGTCTTGCCGCTCTACACTCAGCCAAAAGCTTTTCCATCATATCTTGCAAGGAGAAACTCTGCCAGGAAAGAAAACATCCAAAATCTTGTTCTAAAGCTTGCACGGGGGTCTGCAAAGAGTTTGGCAAGAATGAAAGATAGTTGTCCAAAACTCGTTCTTTTCCAATAGAATAACCATGGAAAAGGCAGGAGAGTGGTAAAGTACTGTTTTCTCTAAGTCTGAAGGCTGCCCACACTGTGCCTGTGTGCTGCAGCTTGCATCTTCGCCTTTGGGAAGCAGCCGCTCGCCGATTCTCCCGGAGGCGAAGAAGCGGCTTCTTCGCACACAGAGCATTGTGGAGGGCGCAGGGAGCTCCTGAGAGAGGTTTGTGCCGAAAGAAGCCCGGGACCGGCACTTAGCTTCGGAGAGCTGCGTATCCGCGTCTTCTGCGTGTCTTGCCGCTCTACACTCAGCAAAAAGCTTTTCCACCATATCTTGCAAGGAGAAACTCTGCCAGGAAAGAAAACATCCAAAATCTTGTTCTAAAGCTTGCACGGGGGTCTGCAAAGAGTTTGGCAAGAATGAAAGGTAGTTGTCCAAAACTCGTTCTTTTCCAATAGAATAACCATGGAAAAGGCAGGAGAGTGGTAAAGTACTGTTTTCTCTAAGTCTGAAGGCTGCCCACACTGTGCCTGTGTGCTGCAGCTTGCATCTTCGCCTTTGGGAAGCTGCCGCTCGCCGATTCTCCCGGAGGCGAAGAAGCGGCTTCTTCGCACACAGAGCATTGTGGCGAGCGCAGGGAGCTCCTGAGAGCGGTTTGTGCCGAAAGAAGCCCGGGACCGGCACTTAGCTTCGGAGAGCTGCGTATCTGCGTCTTCTGCGTGTCTTGCCGCTCTACACTCAGCCAAAAGCTTTTCCACCATATCTTGCAAGGAGAAACTCTGCCAGGAAAGAAAACATCCAAAATCTTGTTCTAAAGCTTGCACGGGGGTCTGCAAAGAGTTTGGCAAGAATGAAAGGTAGTTGTCCAAAACTCGTTCTTTTCCAATAGAATAACCATGGAAAAGGCAGGAGAGTGGTAAAGTACTGTTTTCTCTAAGTCTGAAGGCTGCCCACACTGTGCCTGTGTGCTGCAGCTTGCATCTTCGCCTTTGGGAAGCTGCCGCTCGCCGATTCTCCCGCAGGCGAAGAAGCGGCTTCTTCGCACACAGAGCATTGTGGCGAGCGCAGGGAGCTCCTGAGAGCGGTTTGTGCCGAAAGAAGCCCGGGACCGGCACTTAGCTTCGGAGAGCTGCGTATCTGCGTCTTCTGCGTGTCTTGCCGCTCTACACTCAGCAAAAAGCTTTTCCACCATATCTTGCAAGGAGAAACTCTGCCAGGAAAGAAAACATCCAAAATCTTGTTCTAAAGCTTGCACGGGGGTCTGCAAAGAGTTTGGCAAGAATGAAAGGTAGTTGTCCAAAACTCGTTCTTTTCCAATAGAATAACCATGGATAAGGCAGGAGAGTGGTAAAGTACTGTTTTCTCTAAGTCTGAAGGCTGCCCACACTGTGCCTGTGTGCTGCAGCTTGCATCTTCGCCTTTGGGAAGCTGCCGCTCGCCGATTCTCCCGGAGGCGAAGAAGCGGCTTCTTCGCACACAGAGCATTGTGGCGAGCGCAGGGAGCTCCTGAGAGCGGTTTGTGCCGAAAGAAGCCCGGGACCGGCACTTAGCTTCGGAGAGCTGCGTATCTGCGTCTTCTGCGTGTCTTGCCGCTCTACACTCAGCCAAAAGCTTTTCCAGCATATCTTGCAAGGAGAAACTCTGCCAGGAAAGAAAACATCCAAAATCTTGTTCTAAAGCTTGCACGGGGGTCTGCAAAGAGTTTGGCAAGAATGAAAGGTAGTTGTCCAAAACTCGTTCTTTTCCAATAGAATAACCATGGAAAAGGCAGGAGAGTGGTAAAGTACTGTTTTCTCTAAGTCTGAAGGCTGCCCACACTGTGCCTGTGTGCTGCAGCTTGCATCTTCGCCTTTGGGAAGCTGCCGCTCGCCGATTCTCCCGCAGGCGAAGAAGCGGCTTCTTCGCACACAGAGCATTGTGGCGAGCGCAGGGAGCTCCTGAGAGCGGTTTGTGCCGAAAGAAGCCCGGGACCGGCACTTAGCTTCGGAGAGCTGCGTATCTGCGTCTTCTGCGTGTCTTGCCGCTCTACACTCAGCCAAAAGCTTTTCCACCATATCTTGCAAGGAGAAACTCTGCCAGGAAAGAAAACATCCAAAATCTTGTTCTAAAGCTTGCACGCGGGTCTGCAAAGAGTTTGGCAAGAATGAAAGGTAGTTGTCCAAACCTCGTTCTTTTCCAATAGAATAACCATGGAAAAGGCAGGAGAGTGGTAAAGTACTGTTTTCTCTAAGTCTGAAGGCTGCCCACACTGTGCCTGTGTGCCGCAGCTTGCATCTTCGCCTTTGGGAAGCTGCCGCTCGCCGATTCTCCCGCAGGCGAAGAAGCGGCTTCTTCGCACACAGAGCATTGTGGCGAGCGCAGGGAGCTCCTGAGAGCGGTTTGTGCCGAAAGAAGCCCGGGACCGGCACTTAGCTTCGGAGAGCTGCGTATCTGCGTCTTCTGCGTGTCTTGCCGCTCTACACTCAGCAAAAAGCTTTTCCACCATATCTTGCAAGGAGAAACTCTGCCAGGAAAGAAAACATCCAAAAACTTGTTCTAAAGCTTGCACGGGGGTCTGCAAAGAGTTTGGCAAGAATGAAAGGTAGTTGTCCAAAACTCGTTCTTTTCCAATAGAATAACCATGGAAAAGGCAGGAGAGTGGTAAAGTACTGTTTTCTCTAAGTCTGAAGGCTGCCCACACTGTGCCTGTGTGCTGCAGCTTGCATCTTCGCCTTTGGGAAGCTGCCGCTCGCCGATTCTCCCGCAGGCGAAGAAGCGGCTTCTTCGCACACAGAGCATTGTGGCGAGCGCAGGGAGCTCCTGAGAGCGGTTTGTGCCGAAAGAAGCCCGGGACCGGCACTTAGCTTCGGAGAGCTGCGTATCTGCGTCTTCTGCGTGTCTTGCCGCTCTACACTCAGCCAAAAGCTTTTCCACCATATCTTGCAAGGAGAAACTCTGCCAGGAAAGAAAACATCCAAAATCTTGTTCTAAAGCTTGCACGGGGGTCTGCAAAGAGTTTGGCAAGAATGAAAGGTAGTTGTCCAAAACTCGTTCTTTTCCAATAGAATAACCATGGAAAAGGCAGGAGAGTGGTAAAGTACTGTTTTATCTAAGTCTGAATGCTGCCCACACTGTGCCTGTGTGCTGCAGCTTGCATCTTCGCCTTTGGGAAGCTGCCGCTCGCCGATTCTCCCGGAGGCGAAGAAGCGGCTTCTTCGCACACAGAGCATTGTGGCGAGCGCAGGGAGCTCCTGAGAGCGGTTTGTGCCGAAAGAAGCCCGGGACCGGCACTTAGCTTCGGAGAGCTGCGTATCTGCGTCTTCTGCGTGTCTTGCCGCTCTACACTCAGCAAAAAGCTTTTCCACCATATCTTGCAAGGAGAAACTCTGCCAGGAAAGAAAACATCCAAAATCTTGTTCTAAAGCTTGCACGGGGGTCTGCAAAGAGTTTGGCAAGAATGAAAGGTAGTTGTCCAAAACTCGTTCTTTTCCAATAGAATAACCATGGAAAAGGCAGGAGAGTGGTAAAGTACTGTTTTCTCTAAGTCTGAAGGCTGCCCACACTGTGCCTGTGTGCTGCAGCTTGCATCTTCGCCTTTGGGAAGCTGCCGCTCGCCGATTCTCCCGGAGGCGAAGAAGCGGCTTCTTCGCACACAGAGCATTGTGGCGAGCGCAGGGAGCTCCTGAGAGCGGTTTGTGCCGAAAGAAGCCCGGGACCGGCACTTAGCTTCGGAGAGCTGCGTATCTGCGTCTTCTGCGTGTCTTGCCGCTCTACACTCAGCCAAAAGCTTTTCCACCATATCTTGCAAGGAGAAACTCTGCCAGGAAAGAAAACATCCAAAATCTTGTTCTAAAGCTTGCACGGGGGTCTGCAAAGAGTTTGGCAAGAATGAAAGGTAGTTGTCCAAAACTCGTTCTTTTCCAATAGAATAACCATGGAAAAGGCAGGAGAGTGGTAAAGTACTGTTTTCTCTAAGTCTGAAGGCTGCCCACACTGTGCCTGTGTGCTGCAGCTTGCATCTTCGCCTTTGGGAAGCTGCCGCTCGCCGATTCTCCCGCAGGCGAAGAAGCGGCTTCTTCGCACACAGAGCATTGTGGCGAGCGCAGGGAGCTCCTGAGAGCGGTTTGTGCCGAAGAAGCCCGGGACCGGCACTTAGCTTCGGAGAGCTGCGTATCTGCGTCTTCTGCGTGTCTTGCCGCTCTACACTCAGCAAAAAGCTTTTCCCACCATATCTTGCAAGGAGAAACTCTGCCAGGAAAGAAAACATCCAAAATCTTGTTCTAAAGCTTGCACGGGGGTCTGCAAAGAGTTTGGCAAGAATGAAAGGTAGTTGTCCAAAACTCGTTCTTTTCCAATAGAATAACCATGGATAAGGCAGGAGAGTGGTAAAGTACTGTTTTCTCTAAGTCTGAAGGCTGCCCACACTGTGCCTGTGTGCTGCAGCTTGCATCTTCGCCTTTGGGAAGCTGCCGCTCGCCGATTCTCCCGGAGGCGAAGAAGCGGCTTCTTCGCACACAGAGCATTGTGGCGAGCGCAGGGAGCTCCTGAGAGCGGTTGTGCCGAAAGAAGCCCGGGACCGGCACTTAGCTTCGGAGAGCTGCGTATCTGCGTCTTCTGCGTGTCTTGCCGCTCTACACTCAGCCAAAAGCTTTTCCACCATATCTTGCAAGGAGAAACTCTGCCAGGAAAGAAAACATCCAAAATCTTGTTCTAAAGCTTGCACGGGGGTCTGCAAAGAGTTTGGCAAGAATGAAAGGTAGTTGTCCAAACCTCGTTCTTTTCCAATAGAATAACCATGGAAAAGGCAGGAGAGTGGTAAAGTACTGTTTTTTCTAAGTCTGAAGGCTGCCCACACTGTGCCTGTGTGCTGCAGCTTGCATCTTCGCCTTTGCGAAGCTGCCGCTCGCCGATTCTCCCGCAGGCGAAGAAGCGGCTTCTTCGCACACAGAGCATTGTGGCGAGCGCAGGGAGCTCCTGAGAGCGGTTTGTGCCGAAAGAAGCCCGGGACCGGCACTTAGCTTCGGAGAGCTGCGTATCCGCGTCTTCTGCGTGTCTTGCCGCTCTACACTCAGCAAAAAGCTTTTCCACCATATCTTGCAAGGAGAAACTCTGCCAGGAAAGAAAACATCCAAAAACTTGTTCTAAAGCTTGCACGGGTCTGCAAAGAGTTTGGCAAGAATGAAAGGTAGTTGTCCAAAACTCGTTCTTTTCCAATAGAATAACCATGGAAAAGGCAGGAGAGTGGTAAAGTACTGTTTTCTCTAAGTCTGAATGCTGCCCACACTGTGCCTGTGTGCTGCAGCTTGCATCTTCGCCTTTGGGAAGCTGCCGCTCGCCGATTCTCCCGCAGGCGAAGAAGCGGCTTCTTCGCACACAGAGCATTGTGGCGAGCGCAGGGAGCTCCTGAGAGCGGTTTGTGCCGAAAGAAGCCCGGGACCGGCACTTAGCTTCGGAGAGCTGCGTATCTGCGTCTTCTGCGTGTCTTGCCGCTCTACACTCAGCCAAAGCTTTTCCACCATATCTTGCAAGGAGAAACTCTGCCAGGAAAGAAAACATCCAAAATCTTGTTCTAAAGCTTGCACGCGGGTCTGCAAAGAGTTTGGCAAGAATGAAAGGTAGTTGTCCAAAACTCGTTCTTTTCCAATAGAATAACCATGGAAAAGGCAGGAGAGTGGTAAAGTACTGTTTTCTCTAAGTCTGAAGGCTGCCCACACTGTGCCTGTGTGCTGCAGCTGCATCTTCGCCTTTGGGAAGCTGCCGCTCGCCGATTCTCCCGCAGGCGAAGAAGCGGCTTCTTCGCACACAGAGCATTGTGGCGAGCGCAGGGAGCTCCTGAGAGCGGTTTGTGCCGAAAGAAGCCCGGGACCGGCACTTAGCTTCGGAGAGCTGCGTATCTGCGTCTTCTGCGTGTCTTGCCGCTCTACACTCAGCCAAAAGCTTTTCCACCCCACCATATCTTGCAAGGAGAAACTCTGCCAGGAAAGAAAACATCCAAAATCTTGTTCTAAAGCTTGCACGGGGGTCTGCAAAGAGTTTGGCAAGAATGAAAGGTAGTTGTCCAAAACTCGTTCTTTTCCAATAGAATAACCATGGAAAAGGCAGGAGAGTGGTAAAGTACTGTTTTCTCTAAGTCTGAAGGCTGCCCACACTGTGCCTGTGTGCTGCAGCTTGCATCTTCGCCTTTGGGAAGCTGCCGCTCGCCGATTCTCCCGGAGGCGAAGAAGCGGCTTCTTCGCACACAGAGCATTGTGGCGAGCGCAGGGAGCTCCTGAGAGCGGTTTGTGCCGAAAGAAGCCCGGGACCGGCACTTAGCTTCGGAGAGCTGCGTATCTGCGTCTTCTGCGTGTCTTGCCGCTCTACACTCAGCCAAAAGCTTTTCCACCATATCTTGCAAGGAGAAACTCTGCCAGGAAAGAAAACATCCAAAATCTTGTTCTAAAGCTTGCACGGGGGTCTGCAAAGAGTTTGGCAAGAATGAAAGGTAGTTGTCCAAAACTCGTTCTTTTCCAATAGAATAACCATGGAAAAGGCAGGAGAGTGGTAAAGTACTGTTTTCTCTAAGTCTGAAGGCTGCCCACACTGTGCCTGTGTGCTGCAGCTTGCATCTTCGCCTTTGGGAAGCTGCCGCTCGCCGATTCTCCCGGAGGCGAAGAAGCGGCTTCTTCGCACACAGAGCATTGTGGCGAGCGCAGGGAGCTCCTGAGAGCGGTTTGTGCCGAAAGAAGCCCGGGACCGGCACTTAGCTTCGGAGAGCTGCGTATCTGCGTCTTCTGCGTGTCTTGCCGCTCTACACTCAGCCAAAAGCTTTTCCACCATATCTTGCAAGGAGAAACTCTGCCAGGAAAGAAAACATCCAAAATCTTGTTCTAAAGCTTGCACGGGGGTCTGCAAAGAGTTTGGCAAGAATGAAAGGTAGTTGTCCAAAACTCGTTCTTTTCCAATAGAATAACCATGGAAAAGGCAGGAGAGTGGTAAAGTACTGTTTTCTCTAAGTCTGAAGGCTGCCCACACTGTGCCTGTGTGCTGCAGCTTGCATCTTCGCCTTTGGGAAGCTGCCGCTCGCCGATTCTCCCGCAGGCGAAGAAGCGGCTTCTTCGCACACAGAGCATTGTGGCGAGCGCAGGGAGCTCCTGAGAGCGGTTTGTGCCGAAAGAAGCCCGGGACCGGCACTTAGCTTCGGAGAGCTGCGTATCTGCGTCTTCTGCGTGTCTTGCCGCTCTACACTCAGCAAAAAGCTTTTCCAGCATATCTTGCAAGGAGAAACTCTGCCAGGAAAGAAAACATCCAAAATCTTGTTCTAAAGCTTGCACGGGGGTCTGCAAAGAGTTTGGCAAGAATGAAAGGTAGTTGTCCAAAACTCGTTCTTTTCCAATAGAATAACCATGGATAAGGCAGGAGAGTGGTAAAGTACTGTTTTCTCTAAGTCTGAAGGCTGCCCACACTGTGCCTGTGTGCTGCAGCTTGCATCTTCGCCTTTGGGAAGCTGCCGCTCGCCGATTCTCCCGGAGGCGAAGAAGCGGCTTCTTCGCACACAGAGCATTGTGGCGAGCGCAGGGAGCTCCTGAGAGCGGTTTGTGCCGAAAGAAGCCCGGGACCGGCACTTAGCTTCGGAGAGCTGCGTATCTGCGTCTTCTGCGTGTCTTGCCGCTCTACACTCAGCCAAAAGCTTTTCCACCATATCTTGCAAGGAGAAACTCTGCCAGGAAAGAAAACATCCAAAATCTTGTTCTAAAGCTTGCACGGGGGTCTGCAAAGAGTTTGGCAAGAATGAAAGGTAGTTGTCCAAACCTCGTTCTTTTCCAATAGAATAACCATGGAAAAGGCAGGAGAGTGGTAAAGTACTGTTTTCTCTAAGTCTGAAGGCTGCCCACACTGTGCCTGTGTGCTGCAGCTTGCATCTTCGCCTTTGCGAAGCTGCCGCTCGCCGATTCTCCCGCAGGCGAAGAAGCGGCTTCTTCGCACACAGAGCATTGTGGCGAGCGCAGGGAGCTCCTGAGAGCGGTTTGTGCCGAAAGAAGCCCGGGACCGGCACTTAGCTTCGGAGAGCTGCGTATCCGCGTCTTCTGCGTGTCTTGCCGCTCTACACTCAGCAAAAAGCTTT
Organism: Molothrus aeneus; assembly: GCF_037042795.1. NCBI lineage: Eukaryota > Metazoa > Chordata > Aves > Passeriformes > Icteridae > Molothrus > Molothrus aeneus. Next base: position 112,161 of record NW_027098982.1, read on the forward strand.
TCCACCATATCTTGCAAGGAGAAACTCTGCCAGGAAAGAAAACATCCAAAAACTTGTTCTAAAGCTTGCACGGGGGTCTGCAAAGAGTTTGGCAAGAATGAAAGGTAGTTGTCCAAAACTCGTTCTTTTCCAATAGAATAACCATGGAAAAGGCAGGAGAGTGGTAAAGTACTGTTTTCTCTAAGTCTGAATGCTGCCCACACTGTGCCTGTGTGCTGCAGCTTGCATCTTCGCCTTTGGGAAGCTGCCGCTCGCCGATTCTCCCGCAGGCGAAGAAGCGGCTTCTTCGCACACAGAGCATTGTGGCGAGCGCAGGGAGCTCCTGAGAGCGGTTTGTGCCGAAAGAAGCCCGGGACCGGCACTTAGCTTCGGAGAGCTGCGTATCTGCGTCTTCTGCGTGTCTTGCCGCTCTACACTCAGCCAAAAGCTTTTCCACCATATCTTGCAAGGAGAAACTCTGCCAGGAAAGAAAACATCCAAAATCTTGTTCTAAAGCTTGCACGCGGGTCTGCAAAGAGTTTGGCAAGAATGAAAGGTAGTTGTCCAAAACTCGTTCTTTTCCAATAGAATAACCATGGAAAAGGCAGGAGAGTGGTAAAGTACTGTTTTCTCTAAGTCTGAAGGCTGCCCACACTGTGCCTGTGTGCTAGAAGCCTGCTTCTTCGCCTGCGGGAGCTGCCGCTCGCCGATTCTCCCGCAGGCGAAGAAGCGGCTTCTTCGCACACAGAGCATTGTGGCGAGCGCAGGGAGCTCCTGAGAGCGGTTTGTGCCGAAAGAAGCCCGGGACCGGCACTTAGCTTCGGAGAGCTGCGTATCTGCGTCTTCTGCGTGTCTTGCCGCTCTACACTCAGCCAAAAGCTTTTCCACCATATCTTGCAAGGAGAAACTCTGCCAGGAAAGAAAACATCCAAAATCTTGTTCTAAAGCTTGCACGGGGGTCTGCAAAGAGTTTGGCAAGAATGAAAGGTAGTTGTCCAAAACTCGTTCTTTTCCAATAGAATAACCATGGAAAAGGCAGGAGAGTGGTAAAGTACTGTTTTCTCTAAGTCTGAAGGCTGCCCACACTGTGCCTGTGTGCTGCAGCTTGCATCTTCGCCTTTGGGAAGCTGCCGCTCGCCGATTCTCCCGGAGGCGAAGAAGCGGCTTCTTCGCACACAGAGCATTGTGGCGAGCGCAGGGAGCTCCTGAGAGCGGTTTGTGCCGAAAGAAGCCCGGGACCGGCACTTAGCTTCGGAGAGCTGCGTATCTGCGTCTTCTGCGTGTCTTGCCGCTCTACACTCAGCCAAAAGCTTTTTCACCATATCTTGCAAGGAGAAACTCTGCCAGGAAAGAAAACATCCAAAATCTTGTTCTAAAGCTTGCACGGGGGTCTGCAAAGAGTTTGGCAAGAATGAAAGGTAGTTGTCCAAAACTCGTTCTTTTCCAATAGAATAACCAT